>NW_027332785.1:0-134272 GCF_002575655.3 Aegilops tauschii subsp. strangulata
CTTGCTTTGCGAGAAGCTCATACTCTTCGACATAATCCTTTTGGATCACCGCTCCATACGAGAATAAGGCGACGTATCGACTGTATGAAATATCCAGGAATAAGAGCAGTTCAAAGGAAATAGAAGTTGCGAAACTATGTACCGAGAACTTACTCGATGTACGGCCGCACTTCTATCAGGTTGTTGAAGATATACAACGAAATGGTCCGCCATTGTTCGTTATCCAAAGATACTGGATTTGAAACACTGGCTGGTGCGAGATTCCCTTTGAATAGGCTGAGGTTGGATCCACCCTTTTTAGGGTCGTCAGCATTGTACCGAGGCTTCGGATTATGCAAATGACGATTTTTGGCTTCGTAGTGTGCTGTCATGAAGTTTGCCGCCTCCTCAGTGATGAATGCCTCAGCCATCGATGCTTCAATTCTACGTTTATTTTTACATTTTTGTCGAAGCGTCTTCTGCATCCTCTCAGTTGGGTAGCACCAACGATTTTGCACGGGCCCCCCCAATCTTGCCTCGGTCGGGAGATGCAAAATCAAATGTTGCATTGGATTAAAGAAGCCCGGTGGAAAGATCTTCTCTAACTTGCAGATCAACTCCGGCGCCAACTCTTCCATTTCTTCTAGCACGCCAGGCGATAGTTCTTTCGCACAAAGAACACGGAAGAAATAGCTGAGTTCTGCCAGTACTAGCCATTCATCCTCAGGGATGAAGCCACGCAACATCACCGGCATTACCCGCTCAATCCATATGTGCCAATCATGACTCTTGAGACCAAATATCTTCAATTTATCAAGACTGGCTCCCCTCTGTAGATTTGCTGCATACCCATCGGGGAACATCAACTGCATTTTCACCCACAAGATAATTTCCCTCATAGCCGGCCTTCCAAGATTGAACCATGCCTTTGGCTTCGTCCAGTTCTGCTTTCCTTTCAGTTCTTTCATGTTTTGTAACGGCCTATCACATAGCGCCTCCAGATCGACTCTAGCCTTAGTACTATCCTTTGACTTCCCATCTATGCCGAACAATGTACCAAAAAGTGCCTCGGCGATATTCTTCTCAGTGTGCATCACGTCGATGTTGTGTGGGCAAAGGAGGTCTTTGAAGTAAGGCAGATCCCATAAGCATGTTTTGTGAGTCCAAGCGTGCTTAGAATTATACCCGTTGAAGTACCCTGGACGCTCTGGATCTGGCTCGAGAGCGTTTAACTGAACCAGGGTCTGTTGGCCTGTCAATGCATGTGGTGCAGAGTTTTTGACAACTCTACCTCTGATGAAGTTCTTCTTGTCTTTCCTGAACTTATGGCGAGGATTCAGGAACTTTCTATGCATGTCGAAGCAAGAAAACTTGCGACCGGCCTGAAGCCAACGAAACTCAAGAGCTCCCTTGCATGTGGGGCACGGGAACCTTCCATGCACACACCAGCCAACGAATAGCGCATACGCCGGCAAGTCATGCGTCGAGTACATGTACCAGACACACATTATGAAGTTCCGTTTGCTATAGGCATCGTATGTCTTGAACCCATTATCCCAGGCTTCTTGCAATTCGTCCTTAAGCGGTTGCATGTACACATTCATATTTTTCCCCGGATAGTTGGGCCCTGGAATTATCAACGTCAGGAAAATGTTCTTTCTTTGCAAATCTGTCCGGGGGGGAGATTGAGTGGAAAGACAAATACGGGCCAACAACTGTATTGGGCTGCCGTCATACCAAACACAATGAACCCATCCGTGTTGATGCCGACTCGAGGATGCCTCGGATCTGCCGCTTTGTCACCATGTAATTCATCAAACTTTTTCCACGCAACACCATCCAATGTGTGTACAATCATCAGATTCCCATCTGCATCTAGTTCGGTTCTTTTGCCCGTTTTGTGCCATGTCATCTGTCTGGCCGTCTCTTCGACCATGAAAAGACGTTGAAGTCTTGGTATGATTGGCATATATCGAAGAACACTAACGGGGATTTTGGTCTGTGTCTTCTCACCCATACCGTTGTCTACCACAACATACCTGGAAGACTTGCAAATGGGACAATAGTTCAAGTCCGCATAGTCAAGCCTAAACAAGACACATCCTTTCTCACAGGCATGTATCTTATCATAGGGCATCTTCAGTGCACGGAGGATTTTGTCCGACTGGTATAGGTTTGCAGGCATTACATGGCCTTTGGGTAGAAAGCGTCCAAATACTGTCATCATTGCATCGTAGCATTCTCTGCCCAAGTTGAACCGAGCCTTCAGAGCCATTACTTGTGAGATGGCATCCAACTGACAAAGCTCAGTGTGCTCATGGAGCGGACGTTTTGAAGACTCCAACATTTCATTGAAGGCCTTTGCAGATTCCTCCATCTCTTCGTCCGAATCCCGAGCATCATCAAAGTCTTGCACCATGTTTTCCATCCCGGTACCATGCTCGTCGGTGCGACGACGATCCACCTCAGCTCGGTCACGTTGGGCAGACTCACCATGAAATGTCCACACCGTATAATCGGGCGTAAAACCACTCTTCTGCAGGTGTTTGCCCATTTCAGCCCCTGTCCTCTTTTCCCAATTGCCGCACCGTAAACAGGGGCACCAGGTTTTCCTCTGGCCATTTGCAAATGCGGCTCGCACAAACCCCTTGGTTTTTGTGAACCATTCAGTGCTCCATTTGTTCTGACCAGTGTGACCGGTGTACATCCATGCACGATCACTCATCTTGACTTTCAGAGCTACTAGACACACAACAAATATATATATATATATATATATATATATATATATATATATATATATATATATATATAATTCACCATGTATGTATTCATCAGTTGATCTACTTTGTCAATTTTATTACGTCCATGCAACCCACACTCTAATAGGTAATGATAGGTCCTAATCCCACCCGAGTATGTTTAGATTGGGTTCATTTTCCCATGCTATGCCCCGGATCCTACGCAAAATTTTGGCAGCACCTCCCCGCTGTTCTCCTGATACACGTCTCTGTAATAAACAGAGAGGATGTGTACCCGGAGAACAACAGGGGAGGCACTGACGAAATTTATGCGTCGGATCCGGAGCAAAGCATATGGGAAAACGAACCCAATCTAAACATACTCGGGCTGTCCATGGATAGCGTTGGACAATTCGAAAGAATCAAGGTTATAAATATGCAAATGCATGCATATTTATAACTATGACGCTTTCGAACGGGAGACACATATTGGTTACGCATACTGATGATTCAAGACACATATATATCTAGCTACCAAGTTTCATCGGAATAGATCAAATAATTAATGGGGGAGGAGGACATGTCATTTGTGCTCACCCACGAACGAAGGGGCAGAGCTCGTCAAACGCACGGCGAGGTCGTCGAACACCAAACCTCGCAGCGATGAAACAACTGCACATTTAAAACTACCCGATCAACACAATTATATATGATGTTTTTCATAACAAAATCGAAAGATATATGACCTAACTAATAATTCACAAATATATGACCCCGTCGGCTTCTGGAAGGCCAAAGAACACCTTTTCAGGAGGTGTCGGGGGTCGGGGTGTCGTGTCGGTCTCGGGGTGCCGTGTCGGGGTCGGGGTCTCGAGGTCGGGGTGTCGGGTCGGGGTGCCGGGTCGGGGTCGGGGTGACGTGTCGGTGTCGGGGTCGGGGTGTCGGGTCAGGCTCGGGGTCGGGGTGTCGGGGTCGGGGTCGGGGTCTCGGGGTCGGGGTGTCGGGGGTGTCGTGTCGGGGGTCGGGGTGTCGTGTCGGTGTCGGGGTGCCGTGTCGGTGTCGGGGTGCCGTGTCGGGGTCGGGGTGCTGTTTCGAGGTCGGGGGGTCGGGGTGTCGTGTCGGGGTCAGGGGGTTAGGGGGTCGGGGGGTCGGGGTGTCGTGTCGGGGTCAGGGGGTTAGGGGGTCGGGTGTCGGGGTGGAGTCGGGGTGTGGTGTCGGGGTTGGGGGGTCAGGGGGTCTTCTCATTCTTCTACTACTTCTACTTCTTCTCATTCTTCTACTTCTTCTCATCCCCCGTCTTCTTCTTCTTCTTCTTCTTCTTCTTCTTCTTCTTCTTTCTCCTCCTCCTCCTCCTCCTCTTCTTCTTCTTCTTCTTCTTCTTCTTCTTCTTCTTCTTCTTCTTCTTCTTCTTCTTCTTCTTCTTCTTCTTCTTCTTCTTCTTCTTCTTTCTCCTCCTCCTCCTCCTCCTCCTCCTCCTCCTCCTCCTCCTCTTCTTCTTCTTCTTCTTCTTCCCCCTTCTACTTAACCTAAACCTAAACTAAAAACCTAAACTAATTAAAACTAAACTATTTAAACTAATTAAACCTAAACTAATTAAACTAAATAACCTAAACTAATTAATTCTAAACTGAAAAAACTTAAACTAAAAAACCTTATCCAAACAGAAAAAAAACAAAAAAACAGAAAAAAAAATGGGAGGGGCTCACTGTGGGGGGCGGCGACGGGTCGGGGAGGGGCCGGCGACGGGGGGCCGGGGCGGGGCGGTGGAGGAGGCAGGGCGGCGGGGGCCCGGCCGGCGGGGGGCCGGGGCGGCGGGGGGCCCGGCCGGCGGGGGGCCGGGGCGGGGCGGTGGAGGAGGCGGGGCGGCAGGGGCCGGGGCGGCGGGGTGCCGGGGCGGGGCGGTGGAGGAGGCGGCGGGGGGCGCGGGGAGGCGGGGGGCCGGGGCGGCGGTGGGGCGCGGGGCGGCGGGGGGCCGGGGCGGGGGGCGACGGGGCGGTGGGCCGGCGGGGAGCCGGGGCGGCGGGGGCGACGGGGCGGCGGCGGCGGCGGGGTGGGAGGAGAAGGGCGAGGCGAGGACGAAGTGAGTAACGGGCGGGGGGTACCTGCCGTTAGGCAAGTGCCTTTCTGCCTCTTTGCCGTCCGCTAGCGGACGGCAAAGAGGTGGGCCGTTAGAATTTTTTCAAACGAGCGGGCGGTGGGGGCCACCACACTCTTTGCCGTCTTCCAGCGGACGGCAAAGATTCTTTGCCGTCTGCTGGCAGACGGCAAAGAGCTGGCAGATGGAAAAGAGCTTCTTGCCGTCAGCCTTTTCTTTGCCGTCTGCTTATGTTTAGCTGATGGCAAAAAGCTTCTTTGCCGTTAGCTAGCAGACGGCAAAGAGCTGGCAGATGGCAAATTAGCTGATTCCAGTAGTGTTTGTAACATATCGCGAAGCAACAGGAATAGCACACGGCAACTGGAGGTTCACTCGAATATTTATTCGTGTGGGTATAGGGGTCAATATGGGTGTCCACGGCTCCGATGTTGATCATTGATCGGAAGGGGTTCCGGGTCATGTCTATACTTCACCGAACCTATAGGGTCACACGGTTAAGGGTCATCTATCTGCTGAATACTAGACAGGGAGTCTAAGAGAAAATCACCGAAAAAGTTTCGGACACCGAAAAGTTTCGGACAGCGGAATCATACCGCAGAGAGAGGTCATCGGATAAGTTTCGATGATACCGAAAAGTTGTTTCGGGATACACCATTAAGTCAAATTGGTTTCGGCACATGCCTGATAATTCTTGGAGGATGCCAGAATCATTCTGGAAGCTTTTTGGAATTTTCTGAGATAAAAACCGGAAATGTTCCGGAGCTGCCGGAGCCACTTCAGATGTGTTTCGCAGATGAAAATCACTAAAACCGGAATTGTTTCGGAACGCGTTGAAAATCATTTTAGTGGGTACTGGAAATTTTCTTAGCCCACATAAATATTTTCAGTTCGATCAGACGCTGAAAAATTTCGTCGTGAATAGTGAAAATCAGCTTTATGGTTACTTTATGGAAAGCCACCTTTTGGGGCTTTGCTCCAAAAGATCTTGGGGATGACATGGATGGATAGGAGCCATTTTTTGGGCCCCTCATGGGGGTGTGGCCGACCACATGGGGTATCCCCCCTTGGGGACCCTCTTGTTCCTTGGTTTCACTCCTAGGTCCTTGTGGAAGGACTTCATTCATGTGCATTTTGGGTTTTTTGTGAAACTACCCTACCCCCTTGGGATTTCCTATAAATAGAGGTGGAGGGGAAGCCCTCCACACTCATCCCTTGCTCTCATACACATGCCATGCATTATCTGGCTTCTTCTCTCCCTCCCACGAAAAGAGTTTCATAGAGCCGTAAGGCTGTCTGGGTTCCGGCAGGAACTAGTTCTGGACGGCGAAGCCCTGCCAGATAGATGACACCGTATGTGTGCAACTCTGTAGAGAGATCGTAGTTTCGGTCTTAGTTCGTGAGTGCCTCCCGAAGGGCTGTCCGTGTGACCGTTCGAGTTTCGAAGGTCCTCCCGAAGGGCTGTCCGCGACACCGTCCGGGGGGCTGTTCGACCGCCTCCTGGAGGGCTGTCTGAGGAGCAGATGAGGGTATACATCCTCGCGGTTGGGAGGTTGTAAATCCTAGCTGCGGGGATCTGCACCGCCGATCGTCATCGACTCTACTTCCCGCTGCGCTACGAGTCGGTAACGAAAAAGGTCAAACCATGTATGCAGTCTCCATAGTGGTCCTGGGCTGGTGCGTAGGTCGAAATTTTTTGTTTTCTGCTGCGTTCCCCTACACAAAACCCCCAAACCCCCCCCTTTCAAAAAAAAACAAAAACCTCAGCTCCTGCCAGGTGCTGACGCGTGGATGCCAATCGGTCCCGGTTGGTGGCACCAACCGGGACCAAAGGCCCTCCTGCCTGGGCTCCCCGCACCAGCCACGTGGACGACCTTTAGTCCCGGTTCGTGTAAGAACCGGGACTAAAGGGCTAGGGCATTAGTAACGACCCTTTAGTCCCGGTTCCTGAACCGGGACTAAAGGCCCTTATGAACCGGGGTAAAAGCCCCTTTTCCTACCAGTGCAATACAATACGTGCCATGCTTCCCCTGCTATCTCTAGGAAAGGACACCTCAAGATTGAACCCAAAGCTAAGCACTTCTCCCATTGCAAGAAAGATCAATCTAGTAGGCCAAACTAAACCTATAATTCGAAGAGACTTGCAAAGATATCAAATCATGCATATAAGAATTTAGAGAAGAACCAAATAATATTCATAGATAATCTGATCATAAATCCATAATTCATCGGATCTCGGCAAACACACCACAAAATAATATTACATCGAATAGATCTCCAAGAACATCGAGGAGAACATGGTATTGAGAATCAAAAAGACAGAAGAAGCCATCTACCTACTAGCTATGGAACCGAAGGTCTGTGGTAAACTACTCATGCATCATCGGAGAGGCAATGGTGTTGATGAAGAAGCCCTCCGTGATCGAATCCCCCTCCGGCAGGACGCCAGAAAAGGCCCCTAGATGGGATCTCACGGGTACAGAATGTTGCGGCGGTGAAAAAATGGTTTTTTGGCTCCTATGGATGTTTTCATGGTATAAGACTATATATAGGCAAAGGAGCTAGGTCAGGAGACCCTCGAGGGGCACATGAGGTAGGGGGCACGCCCTACCCCCTGGGGCGTGCTCTCCTGCCTCGTGGCCGCCTCGTTGCGTCTCCGACTTCATCTCCAAGTCTTCTGGTTTCCTTTTGGTCGAAGAAAGATAATCACGAAAGTTTCATTCCGTTTGGACTCCGTTTGGTATTCCTTTTCCGTGAAACTCTAAAATAGACAAAAAAAACAGAAACATGCACTGGGCTCTCGGTTAATAGGTTAGTCCCAAAAATAATATAAAATAGCATATAAATGCCTATTAAACATCCAAAACAGATAATATAATAGCATGGAAAAATAAAAAATTATAGATACGTTGGAGACGTATCAAGCATCCCCAAGCTTAATTCCTGCTCGTCCTCGAGTAGGTAAATGATAAAAACAGAATTTTTGATGTGGAATGCTACGTAATCTATTTATCCATGTAATTTTCTTTATTGTGGCATGAATGTTCAGATCTGAAAGATTCAAAACAAAAGTTTAACATTGATATAAAAACAATAATACTTCAAGCATACTAACAAAGCAATCATGTCTTCTCAAAATAACATGGCCAAAGAAAGTTATCCCTACAAAATCATATAGTCTGGCTATGCTCTATCTTCATCACACAAAATATTTAAATCATGCACACCCCCGATGACAAGCCAAGCAATTGTTTCATACTTTTGATGTGCTCAAAAATTTTCTATCTTCACGTAATACATGAGCGTGAGCCATGGATATAGCACTAAGGTGGAATAGAATATGGTGGTTGTGGAGAAGACAAAAAGGGAGAAGATAGTCTCACGTAAATTAGGCGTATCAACGGGCAATGGAGATGCCCATCAATAGATATCAATGTGAGTGAGTAGGGATTGCCATGCAACGGATGCACTAGAGCTATAAGTGTATGAAAGCTCAAAAAGAAACTAAGTGAGTGTGCATCCAAATCGCTTGCTCACGAAGACCTAGGGCATTTTGAGGGAGCCCATCATTGGAATATACAAGTCAAGTTCTATAATGAAAATTCCCACTAGTATATGAAAGTGACAAAATAGGAGACTCTCTATCATGAAGATCATGGTGCTGCTTTGAAGCACAAGTGTGGAAAAAGGATAGAAACATTGCCCCTTCTCTCTTTTTCTCTCATTTCTTTATTTGGGCCTTCTCTTTTTTATGGCCTCTTTTTTTTCTTTCTTTTTTTTCGTCCGGAGTCTCATCCCGACTTGTGGGGGAATCATAGTCTCCATCATCCTTTCCTCACATGGAACAATGCTCTAATAATGAAGATCATCACACTTTTATTTACAACTCAATACTTAGAACAAAAATGACTCTATGTGAATGCCTCCGGCGGTGTACTGGGATGATGAAGGAATTATGAACGATGGCTTTGCCACAAATACGATGTCAACTAGATGATCATGCAAAGCAATATGACAATGATGGAGCGTGTCATAATAAATGGAACGGTGGATAGTTGCATGGAAATATATCTCGGAATGGCTATGGAAATGCCATAATAGGTAGGTATGGTGGCTGTTTTGAGGAAGGTATATGGTGGGTGTATGGTACCGGCGAAAGTTGCGGCTGTTTTGAGGCTGGCAATGGTGGAAGGGTGAGAGTGCATATAATCCATTGACTCAACATTAGTCAAAAAGAACTCACATACTTATTGCAAAAATCTATTAGTTATCGAACGAAGTACTACGCGCATGCTCCTAAGGGGATAGATTGGTAGGAAAAGACCATCGCTCGTCCCCGACCGCCACTCATAAGGAAGACAATCAATAAATAAATAATGCTCCAACTTCATCACATATCGGTTCACCATACGTGCATGCTACGGGAATCACCTTAGTTGGTGGATTCTTCTTGGCCAGATCCTCAAAATCTCAATGCACACCACCAAGCAGTCCTCGAGGCGCTTCTCCTTCACCGTGGAGTCGACCCTAATGGTAGTTGTGTCGTCAGAGGAAGCCATAGCTGCGAAATCAATCAATGTTAACACATTTCATCACACAATGAAAAAAATATAAGAATCAAACATCAAAGATTACTTCTAAGCAAATTCATCATGGTGGACACTCTCGCGGATATTTGGACCTTCGGTGATAGTCGAGCTGGGCGAGCCCTTCACGTGTTATGAAGGTATAACAGGAAGAGCTCACCAAGATCGACCATTATCCTGAAAAGTCGATTTTTTCCTCCGAGAACAACTCTAATCGACCGCCGATGATGGTCGCTCTTTCTCTGCTCGTCCTACATGAGAAATATCATAGAGGAGGAGCAGAGGAAGGGCGTCCCCCCTATGACAACATTCGATAACATCTCTCATCTATCAAATAAGGTGGACACTCGATCTGGTGGTGGTATATATGATGGACACTGTCTCACAGGAATTTGAACTTTCGATGATAGTCAAGCTGGGCGAGCCCTTCATGTGTTATCACGTTATAATAGGAAGAGCTCACACAGATCGACCATCATGATCAGAAGTTGATTTTCTTCCACCAAGAACAACTCTCATCAACACACTCTCAAATATATATGGTGGACACTCTCTCCTGTGGTGGTATATATGGTGTCGTGCATACGAAGATCTATGGGACAGACAAAAGCCGCTTTGCGGTTCGACTAGGGAGATCAACAAGCACAAAGAGCAGAACTAACAATACACACAAAGATTGAGCTCAAGTACAAGGAGCACTGCTTGCCTGCAAGGATGCACGGGAAGTGCAGCTACGCGTGTAAATGAGTAAAGTGTCGACCTCTATAAAGGTAGCCGTTTGCCTCCTTTTATAGATGAACGAGTCACAGTGGAAAAACAAACTTTACACAAGGTAAATAGTGGCTACAATGCTATCATACCTAACTCGGACGGGTTAGGACAAAGGCATTAAATGCGCCGTGAGGTGTCGTGCTCGGACGGGTTAGGACAAAGGCATTAAATGCGCCGTGAGGTGTCGTGCTGGTGTTACTTGCCGGCAAAGATTGTCTCTCCTTCTGAGTCGTTTACCTAGCTACCTCATATTATCTGGACACGCCACCAGGACGGGTGTCATTAAAGTTGGTTGTTTGGCAGCAAGCTGACACGTGCTAACTATCTAACTATTTAAACATGTCTTGTTACTTGTCCGTGGGCAAGGTGGGACTAAAGTTTCCCTGGAGCCCGATCTTTACCTAGAGCACGACTCGGCAAGTGTTTATGTGCCAAGAGCGGCCCTCGGTACAGGTGCGGTTGGATTATAAATTAAAAAAAAGTGCCCGGTACAGGTGCGGTTGGATTGTAAATTAATAAAAAGTGCCGGCACCCATTCTTTAGGATATGGATTGCCATCATAAACATTCTCTGTCCGAAGATGAAGATTCATAGTGACAATACATATTCTTAATATTGAAGAAAAGCTTAATGTGGTTAGACTATCAAACTATTTAAACATCTCTTTTTGCTTGTCGGTAGGCGTGGTGGGACTAATGTTTGCCAAATCTTTGTTGAGAGGTGCTCTCGGCAAATAGGTGCAACCGTGATCATGTCGTTATTAGCCGCCGGATGTGCCGCATGGCATCTTTGGCGTGCGGCGGCTTCTTGGCTCCCGGCAAATAGTGCCTTTGCCGAGTATTGTCTTTTTGCCGAGGTCTACTCTTGGCAATATCATATGTTACTTTACCGAATTTCCGTGGTTTGGCTCTCGGCGAAGAGCCTAGCATCCGGCGTATACGAAAATTCCAGTAGTGACAGATGCACGTAGGGATGTAAATGACAAATAAACGGCGCCTGCAAGTCCTGAGATAGCTTTAGTTAGCTTGATAGTTCAACCCTCCCCCCCCCCCACACACAAAAAAGGAACATTATTGAACTGTTAGATATAAGTGGGTTTACGGGATTAGCCGGGTCCTGTTTAGATTGCTAGGTGCACAGGTTGATGACTAATGCTATTAACTCTTGAACAAAAAAAAATAGTGATTTATTACTCGATCCATGCTTCTCAAACTTTTGTTCTGATTACTCATCTTCGTACAAACTTGTTAAACAATCGTACCGGGTGTACTAAACTTGTTAAACCTGGCTTTCATCATTTCAACTCGGTTACGTACTGCCTAGATGGAAAATGATGCACGCAAGTTGCAGAATCAGACTTACAGTCCTTTAAATAGTACGTACAACAGTTGATTAATCTAGTGAAAGCGAAGTTTTGGCGAAGGCGCTAGCTAGGGAACATTGACTAGTACGAAATAACCACGTACGAAAGCGACCGGTGTGTATAGACCACCGATGATGTGTGTGGACAACGTGGTCGCTCGCGAGGCCACGCAGGTAACAGTGACGAGTCTTTGCGCCACGGTGCCTCCACTGCCAGCCAGCCACAACACCGCCACGGCGCCACTCCCCGGACATCATCTGGTGGTGCTATGTGATGGCGCTTTGTCTTACGCCAGCGAGAGATTGAGAGTGATCACTCGTACGTAGCTAGCTAGCTAGGGCTCTCAGGACTAACATATAACGTCACTTGTTAATTGGCTCAGCAACTAGTATTAACCTGGGCTTGGATCAAGCTATAATGAATCTGTAACCCGTCCCTTGATCGCACACACCTTTCAATTGAACAGATCTATCGATCGAGAGGATGGGGAGGGCGCCTTGCTGCGAGAAGGTGGGGCTGAAGCGAGGAAGGTGGACGGCGAAGGAGGATGACACTCTCGCAAAATACATTGCTGGGCACGGCGAGGGCTCATGGAGGTCTCTGCCCAAGAATGCGGGTAAATATGGCATAAGCTGTTTTGCTTGTTCAACTTAATTAGTTGAATCTTCAAGATCAGACAGACTACTTAACTAGCTATACCTTCATGACTAACATGAGGGAGTACTACAAATATGTTAATATGTTCCAGCTTCCCATTGTATTAATACTGCAGAGCTACTGAGGTGTGGCAAGAGCTGCAGGCTACGGTGGGTCAACTACCTGAGGGACGGGGTGAGGAGGGGCAACTTCTCTAAGGAGGAAGACGATCTCATCGTCAAGCTCCATGCTACATTAGGCAACAGGTACGGGCCTTGGATTACTCCACCATTAATAATATATATATATATATATATATATATATATATATATATATATATATATATATATATATGGAAAATCCTTACTACCATCTGGCATATTAAGATCCCAGTTTTGCAAGGGGGTGATGTACTTCTATCGTCTTTATTTTCTTCGCATAGGGCATGTACGGTGCTGCTGTCTTAGGAGTGTCAAGTAGGATAAATGCCGAGATGGAGGAAAGAAATAATAAGAAAAGGCTTGTCTTCTCTTATTTAAGAGATGATATCTTAACACAATATATCTCATCATGTTTATAGCAATAGCTGGTTATTGAAGATATGGCTAAAATATAACCCATTGTAGAAAAATATTTTTGTCATCTCTAAATTACAGGCAACACTTGATATAAAGATTGTCTTATCAACCATTGTGCATGCCCTTATTAAGGGGATTAAGATTCCAAGAAGGTTTGAAGTTACCTTTTTAGTAATGGCAGGATTCTTACATTCATTAAGAATAAAATATTTGCTCGTAAATTAGAAAAAACCGAGCGAAAATCAAGTTGCCCAGTTGATTATGAAAAACTAGGTGAAAAAACATCACAACCGCTGAGCGGCGTATATAAGGTACCTCACTCACACCATTATAATGAGGGTTTTGCCGAGACAGCGCACACGCGTCATCATCATCGCTCCTCCCCAAGATGTGTCATCTCCATCCCTGAACCTTGACAAAATGACTTTGACTTCGCCGTAGGCGATCATGGACTCAACCCCACATTGAAGAGGCCTTATGGGGCTATATGAAGATTTGCATCATGACTCAGACACCTGCAACTAGACAGCCCAACTCCATCTCTGAGAAGAGCCGCAAAGGAGAACTAGGCACGGCTGCGCCGCAGAAGATCATTGAAAGAACCACCTGCTGCTCGTCATCGTACGCTACCAAGCCCCGCCAGTAGATCTTTGACTTCACGGCAGCAAACCAGCCGAGACAATCTCACAGACACATTCGAGAGGAGCGAACTACTTCAACTAATGTCATGTCTCTGACATTGCTCCCAATCATTTTTGCCATAGAAGCCCTGATGCCAACACCTACATGGAGAGCAACCTCATTGCCCACACAACACGAGGTCAAACACGCTCGATGCCGCCGAAATCTCTTGATCGCCGCCCTGACCTTCATCTGCCAGGCTGTGCCCTACGCAATCCACCATTGCCACCTTTCGAGGCCGCCACCCCAACATGCCACCACTCGCACTCGAGTTGCAACGTCACATGACCCGCAACCAATGCTGCTTAGGGAAACGACACCTAGACCATGAACGCCACACCACATCCTAGGCCTGTCAACCCGACATGCCACCACACACTCTTGACCGGCAATGACGTACGACGCAGATGATCGCAGTGCACGCTGCTCAAGACAACCACACGCAGACCACGAACGCTACACCCTATCTGGGGGCTCCTCCCAGACATACTGTCCAACCGCCTCTGCTAGGGCACGTTGACCGGGCTGACAAACCTGCAAACCAATTATCCCAAGATTTCCACGGAAGCGAAGGCCAAGCCGCTGCACCGCCTCATGGAGCTTCCTCGCGCAATGCTTTCGAAGGTCGCCGCCAAGGCACACATCAGCCGTTTGGGGCCGCTGCCCTGGCCTCCACCAGGAGAAACTGGTCGCACTAAGCACAATCTAGCTCTCCCAAGAAACATACCCAAGGAGGAAACGACGAAGGTGCTGCCGTATCCCACTCCGGAAACCATCTGGAGCTTAGGTTTTTACTCGGAGAGCCCAAGCCCCTAGTAGAGGAAGTGGAGTTCCACGGGGATGCCTCCAAGAAGGGAAACAATGCCCGAAAAACTGCCACCATCGACGGCACCCGATAGTTATGTTATGGCTTTTGCTTGGAACACACCAATACCTACATAGGCCTGCAGATCTGGACAAGTCAAAAGCGTCGGGATCATCGGAGCCGGTCCCCCTAGGCATCGTGACTTTTGTCGTCGACGACAGAGCTCAACAACTCTAGCACCCACAGGAGCACACCTCAAGCTACCCGTGAGAAGCCAGCGCACAAGCTGGGACTTCAACCGGACATGGATCGGTCGGATGAGCCCATCCCGGCCAGCACCACGACGAACAAGCCATGGGCCCGGGGCCCCCGCTCCAGCTTCCTCCTTGCAGCCCTAGCACCGAACACCGTCCGACAGGCCACTGCAGCTGTGGCGGATCCAGGAATTAAACTTACCTGGGGCAAAACATTTAAGGTCTAAATTTTTTGACGTACAAATGCATGCCTGCTCAACCAAACCTCATAAAACTCAAGTACGAAGCTAGATGCTCTCAAAATTAACATAACCAATAATCCGTAATAGTTCACCATTCCGGATAACTAGATAATGTAACAAACAAAAAAACACAAAATACAACACAAACATCAAGATAACTACTATCTCGCTGCTTGAATGATCCAGTCCCTAGCCGAAAATGTCCAACTCCATGTCTATAACTCACGTCACAGTCGCAAACATTGACTGAGGAGTACTTCCTGTTCAGGAAACAAAGCTTGTATTTCTATTTGCTTTGCATATTAGAAGCTTCATTAGACCTTTTAGATTCAGTATATAACCGAGAGAGACCCAAATAAGCAGCAATTGATTTTATTTTCTTATGGATTCCCTACATTACAACATCAGGAGGTTCAATAATTGGCTACAAGCCCATAAATTTAGGACGCTGACAATGCCCACACGTGTGGTGGGAGTAACACCCGCCGACACGCCCTATAAAACACAGATTACGTCACGTCACCGCACGCATGCATATGGGAATCTTTTTGAATTTCTAGTTTTTCAAATGTTTTATCTCTTAAATTAAAAATCCGATTGAAGATCCATTTTCACCATTACATCCATCGTGACGAGATCTTCGAAACTAGATCCCATATCAATATGTTTCGACGACTTGTTTTGGGGCTAAAAGTTGTCATGTCTATTACACATGAATTGCCATGGTATTTACACTGAAGTTGTCATGATATGTTTCAGCTATTTTTTTTCTTCTACCTTTAAATGTAAATTTTGGCATATTATAAAACGGGAATTAAGAAACTAGGCTTGCTATGAACCATAAACTAAAATTGCCATTGTGAATTACTTAAATTACCATGATACATGCACTAAATTTGACATGGTTCATAAAAAATAATTTCCATGCTCAAAAGTGGAATTGCCATGGTCAAAATACTAAATTTGCCATGATGGATACTCAAAATTGTCATGATGCATGCATTATATTTGTCGTGGTTAATTACTAAAAATTGACATGGTCAATTAATAAAAATTGCCGTAAAACGTAGTTGAAAATACAACAGTAGCTTTAAATCTAGAAGAAAAACATAGATAAAACATGTCATGACAACTTTAGTGTAAACACTATGGCAACTACAGTGTAAACATTATGGCAACTTTTGGTCAAAAAATCGTCGAAACATATCAACATGGGATCTAGTTTTCAAGATCTCGTCAAGACAGATTTAATGATGAAAACGGATTTTTGATTGAATTTTTTAATTAGGAGATAGAACATTTTTAAGCCAAAACCAAAAAGATTTTTGCTGATGTCATCTGTTTTGACGTGGCAAAAATGGATGGTAATGAAGGCGTGTGAGCCATGTTACTTCGTGCCACATGTGTGGACGTTAACATTAACGTAAATTTAAGGTTGATATGGGGAAAAATATATTAGATTGGACCGTTGAGTATACCTGCTGCGTTGCAAATTGCAACTTGACATTTGTGCGAGCTGATGTTGTTCCGCTGTCAGTCCTGCCTCACAAGTTCCACGTATGCCACACCGGGGACTACTTATCGTTCTCCCATTCGCTATGTGCCCAGCGTCCTGTGGGGCGAACTTCTGTGTCCGGCGACGGCGACGACGACAACTAGGTTAGGCGCTTGATTGGAGATTTTTCGGGATTTCCTGCTACATGGACGGCACTCGACATATAAGATATCGAATTTGGGCTGCAACTGGGCTGCTTCTATGCCTTTTTTACTTAAGTCTTAGACCACGTTACAAACGAACAATTTTCCTGTTGCATATCCATGCAGTCACATTGTCCATGCCATCCAAAATCGGGGTTGGACTTGGCCACTTGGAAAGTTGGAATCACATCATGCAGTTACCCGGGGCGGCCGACGATACCCGCCCCTACAGTGGCACCACCCCTGACTGCAGGAGCTACCTCACCAGATCCATCGTCGCCTAGCACCAGAGACATTGCACAGGGCCGCCGGACCCGCCTATAGAACAGCGTTGCCGACCGGGCCCATCTACAGCACGACATCACATCACCTCCTCCGCGCCATGTATGCCCCACCTTGCAGGCCCTCGTAGCACACGGAGGTCCCCGACCGCATCCACTCGCCGAGGCCGCATCCAGTGCATCACTCGGGATCACAAGGCCCCCGTCCAGTCCCATAATTCACCGCGATCACTGGTGCTACCACGTCTATCAGGCGCGGTTATAAGCCGCCATTAAGGAGATCAACCAAGCAGTGGATGAAGTTAAATGCCAAACGAAGGCGACGAGGAGGAGGTTGGCAGCATCGCAACAGCCGTGGCACAGCCCCACGATGTGCACACAGTTTCCGGGGCTCATGGTCGGTCAGACATGGCGAACGGACGCAGACGATTATTTAGACTAGGTTAGAGTATGGTTTAGTTAAAAAATGTATGAAATGTAATGAATGTGCTCCGCTTTATACGAAAATCATCCAATTTGCATAAAATTCGTTCGGTTTCCAAAAATGCAGTTTGAAATATTTATGCATAGCTTTGAATTACTGGCTCCCGCATCAGTGTCCGTGGACTGGTCACCCTGATCAGCGGATGGATGTGGTGTCCGGTTTGCGGGTCAGCATGGAAGATGCCGTTAGTTCTTGAACTAAAACCTGGGAAAATATTTTGAAACCTAGAGCAGGGAACAGTATAACTGTAGGACAAACGTCAGCAAGACTCCAAAAGTTGGCGAAATAGATAAATCCCGAACATTCGAATTTTAAGCATGGCAATCCGAACCTTTTCATGGCAACTTTAGTTAAGACGAGATTGATAAACATGGCAATTTTCTGACAAAAGAGATAAACTGGAACAAAGTTGCCCACCTCGCAACAACTAAATTTGCCATCGAAAAATGTTCGGGATTTATTGGGATCCAAAATTTGATCCCGAGAAGTTCAGAATTTCTTTGTTTTACTAACTTGTTGTGCATGTGGTACCTCGAAACTACTTTACTACCGAGACTTTTGTGTCCCATCCTTGCACGATGGTCGGTCCGATGGTGCGCTACACTTTATTTTATAGATGGATGGTTGGGTATGTAGCATCGTGCTAAAGTTCAAAAGTTCGTGCAATGAGCCTCCTATGCATAACAGCTCTCATGGCACCTAGACCAAATGTGTTTTTTTCTTTCAGTTTTGCATCTTCTTCTCGTATTTTTTTCTCGGTTATCACCTTTTGATAGTGGAACCCAATCCATTTTTTGGATCGATGTAAAAAACTTCAAAAGAAAAGCCTTCTTTTCTTTTTAGTAGCTGACGGGTCAGTCAAATTTCCTCTGCAGAGAACGTGTCTGCGCCAGCCACAACTCCATCCCATGACAAGCTTCTAGGTGGACTACTCTCGGCGTCATTCCAGGAATCCACCTGCGAGAGCCGATACAAGTCGTCCCTGTACCGGAAGCCATCGTCGCTCCCGCTCTCCCCGTACCTCGTGAAGAAGCTGCGGAGGTACGAGGCGTACCACAAAAAGTGCGGCCCTGGCACGCAGCGCTACCGGACGGCCGTCAAGCAGCTCCAGGCGGGGCGCAACGCCGACAGCTCCGAGTGCAAGTATGTGGTGTGGTTCCCCTTGAACGGTCTCGGCAACCGCATGCTCGCCATCGCCTCCACCTTCCTCTACGCGCTGCTCTCCGGCCGGGTCATGCTCGTCAATGTGCCGCAGGAGCAGGAGGGACTCTTTTGCGAGCCCTTCCCGGGCACCTCCTGGGTGCTCCCCGACGGGTTCCCGGAGGGGAATCCGATGAAGCTCTACGCTGGTGCGCCGGAGAGCTACGTCAACATGCTCAAGAATAATGTGATCCAATACGACACACCGGCGTCATCCCTTCCGGCACACGTGTACCTCCACCTCGAGCAGATCGGGCAGAGGCTGTCCGACAACATCTTCTGCGACGACGACCAGCGGCTTCTCGGCAAGTTCGGCTGGATGATACTCAAGTCCGACAGCTACTTCGCGATGGGGCTGTTCCTGACACCCATGTACGACAAGGAGCTGGCGAGGATGTTCCCGTACAAGGAGGCGGTGTTCCACCACCTCGGTCGGTACCTCTTGCACCCGACCAACAGGGTGTGGGGGATCGTGAGAAGGTACTACGAGGCATACCTCGCGGGGGTGGATGAGAAGATCGGGTTCCAGATCAGGATCTTCCCGGAGAGGCCGGTCAAGTTCGAGAACATGTACGACCAGCTCACCAGGTGCATCAAGGAGCAGCGGCTGCTGCCGGAGCTCGGAAAGGCGGAGCCGGCGGCGAACGCGTCTGGCGATGGGAAGGTGAAGGCCGTGCTGATCGTGTCCCTGTACTCGGGATACTACGACAAGATCCGGGGCATGTACTACGAGAACCCGACCAAGACAGGGGAGATCGTGGCGGTTTACCAGCCGAGCCACCAGGAGAAGCAGGAGTCCGCCTCCAACGAGCACAACCAGAAGGCACTGGCGGAGATCTACCTGCTCAGCTACTGCGACAAAATCGCCACGAGCACCTGGTCCACGTTCGGGTATGTTGCCTACGGCTTCGCCGGCGTAAAGCCGTGGATCCTGCTCCGGCCGGACTGGGACAAGGAGATGTCCGACGTCGTGTGCGTCCGGTCCACGTCCGTTGAGCCGTGCCTGCACTCGCCGCCCATCCTCGGGTGCCGGGCGAGGGAGGAGGTCGACGTGGCCCGTGTCAAGCCATACGTCCGGCACTGCGAGGACGTCCGGTCCGGTCTCAAGCTGTTCAATAGCTAAACATGGAGCTAGTATCGTGTTCTGTTTCGCTCCATGTTGCGAAAACGGCATAAGTACGGTTTTTCTAAAGTTGTCTTCTTTCCCAACTGGAATAATTAGGTGTTTGGGGTTGTCCTTCAATTCCTTTCGTACTGTATTCAAACTGGAAATTACTCCATCCGTGAGTAAATGAAATTTCGAAACTCAGATAAAGTCTGATTCATAGCGCTCGCCAAATCACCACGAGCGTCAGATCACATGCCTGCTCACAAAGAAAAAGAGTCATGTATGCATAGTTTTTACACGCCCGGCGATAAAAGAACATCAGTCCGGCAGTCCCAGCTTCCACGCTCCAGGTGACGTCAGTGTTGCGTAGGCCGCTTCCGTCTCGTTCCCTCCCTATCCTCATGCACCTCACTTCCTTTCTGCGATGATGAGCTCATGAAGGGTTATCAAACGGAAGGAGATCCAAAATGGTATAACATAAAGGACATCCTAGAGAAATATTTCGCTTGTAACACTAGAAAAACACACATTGCCTAGTAAGAATATGTAAGCCAAGTGCTGAAACTAGGGTTTTTGGCTTATGCGAACCCAAGCCGAGTATGCACCTGAGGGCACACAACGAACATGCATGACTCGGCGTGTATGTTGTCAACCCAGTGACCTCGGCTTAATACAAATACATGGCGTACACTCAGGTAAGCCGAACTTTCCCCGCCGAAACACTCGGTTTATATCTCAACTCAGGGCAAACCGTACCTGCCACGTGGCCCGCACGCCGCCCGCTGACGGCTCTGTGATGGCACTGTCGGTAAGCCGAGTACCCGGTATAATACACTCGGCTTACGGAGCACAAAATACAAATATTGCAAGAAATAAAATTGGTGAGTTGGACTTATAACTATTACTTGTTGCATTTCTTTTCATTTCCCCTATTTCTCACACATTCTATCTACGTTAGTTTTCATCGCGCTATCGATCTCATTTCATCATTGTTAGAAAAAACAAAGACACGTACTCGATCTACCGAGGACTAAAAGTAATCGCACGAAAACGACACAGAGATTTGTTAATGGGATTCACCGATTGGGATATATAACACCACTTGAAAGGTGATAGTTGGGAAGACTCGGAGAGCTGAAAGTCAACCAACAAGCCGGAATAGTGATATGTGTGTTGGCATCCTCGAATTTAACACACATATCCTTGTAGTTTGCGATGACATCCTAGAATTCCATATATACGTATACATTGTGTGGTAGAAGGTGCTAGCATCATTTTCGAGGTTATGGCTTCCACCGATGACGTAGCTTCCTCTAGGGTCAACTCCACACTCAAGGAGTCATGCGGCATTGAGGACCGCTTGGCGACCCTCCTTAAGGAGAACCCGCAGCTCATCCGTATTAAGTTTTTTGTCGATCTGCCGACGAAGGAAGCAACACCTAAGGAGGGTGTCAACCCTTTGCCACTGACTCCAGCGACCACCATTCCCGACGATGCTTGCTCCTCCACTGAGACGGAGATCCCCACCATCTCCGACTCCATGTTTACCGGCTTCACAGACTACCAGTCTGATTAGAGCTCCGTTTTAAGAGGAGCCTTGTTAGATAGTTTGATGCTGATGTCGTGAATGTAGTTGCTGATGTCTATTATGAGTATAACTTGAGTAGAACTTGTAATGTTGTATTTGGGTATATGAATCATTAATGCTTATGGTGGCTATGTTACTTGTGGTCTTCTAAACTTCTGTTGATTCTCCTGTTTTGCTTGTTCAAATCATATTCTTCTATTGGTAGATGAGGTGATTTTTCTCCACTGCGACCCGTCAGCAGGTGCTCTCAACATGCCGTCTTTCTCACGGTCCTCTCTGTGCCATCGCATCAACTTGGCCTACTCTTTGTTTCCAAACAGGCGTTTCAACCGTGGTATTATAGGAGCATACCACATCACCTTGGCAGGAACCCTCTTCCTGGGGTGCTCGCCGTCAACATCACTAGGGTCATCTCGTCTGATCTTATACCGCAATGCACTACATACCGGGCATGCGTTCAAATCCTCGTACGCACCGCGGTAGAGGATGCAGTCATTAGGGCATGCATGTATCTTCTGCACCTGCAATCCTGCAGGGCACACAACCTTCTTTGCTGCATACGTACTGTCGGGCAATTCGTTATCCTTTGGAAGCTTCTTCAATATTTTCAGTAGCTTCTCAAATCCTTTGTCAGGCACACCATTCTCCGCCTTCCACTGCAGCATTTCCTTTTGACTTTCTCAATTGGGGTACAAACCTTTTTTGTGATCCTCTAACATGCGATCGAACTTCAGCTTCTCCTTTTGACTTTCGCACTGTCTCCTTGCATCAACAATGACCCGGCGGAGATCATCATCGGGCACATCGCCTGGTTCCTCTTGATCTTCAGCAGCTTCCCCCATTGCAGCATCACCGTATTCTGGGGTCACATAGTTGTCATCGTCCTCTTCTTCTTCGCTGTCTTCCATCATAACCCCTATTTCTCCGTGCTTGGTCCAAACATTATAATGTGGCATGAAACCCTTATAAAGCAGGTGGGTGTGAAGGGTTTTCGAGTCAGGGTAAGACTTCACATTCCCACATATAGGGCATGGACAAAAGATAAAACAATTCTGCTTGTTTGCCTCAGCCACTTCGAGAAAATTATGCACGCCCTTAATGTACTCGGAGGTGTGTCTATCACCGTACATCCATTGTCGGTTCATCTGCGTGCATATTATATATAATTAAGTGTGTCAAACACCATTACAGAACATCATGAATTGATAAGTGACCAAATTCATAGAAGTTCATCATCACATTAAAACCAAAGTACATACATAGTTCTCATTGAACAACATATAGCTCTCCAGGGCATCTAATTAAACCATATATCCATACATTGAACTATGTAAAACATTTCAATGCAACAACAAATGCGATCATAATCGCAACCAAGGTAACAATTGACCCAACGACATAATGATACCAAGCCTCGGTATGAATTGCATATTTTCTAATCTTTCTAATCTTCAAGCGCATTGCATCCATCTTGATCTTGTGATCAACTACGACATCCGCAACATGCAACTCCAATATCATCTTCTCCACCTTAATTTTTATTATTTTTTCCTTCAAGTAATTGTTTTCTTCTTCAACTAAATATAACCTCTCGACAATAGGGTCGGTTGGAATTTCCGGTTCACATACCTCCTAGATAAATAAAATCTATGTCACGTTGGTCGGCATAATTGTCATAAACAATAAATGAACCAAATAGTTATAAAGGATAATATATACCACATCCAAATCATAGACAGAACGAGGGCCGACGGGGGCGGATACCAAAACCATCGCACTATATAATAAGAAGCAATAATAAAAGTAAGAAAATTATACAAGTATCTATCTAAGCATACAAGTAAGAATTTTTTCCTTTCAGAAAGAAGATAAGAACAAGAGGCACACCAAGGTGGTGCCGGTGACGAGATCAGCATGGGCGATCGACGGCGGTGAAGATGGGGACGGGACGTGACGGACCGCTAAACCTAGACAAATATTGAGGAAAATGGAGTTTGGAGGTCGAGCTTGGAGAGGAGAAAGCTTAAGTAGTGTGGCTCGGGCATTTCATCGAACACCTCATGTGCATAGGAGGTGAGCTAGAGCATCACAAAGCCCACCCCTTGCCGGCCAGAAAAACCAGAGCAGTGTGGAGTGACCTGCTCGCCGGCGAGAGGGTATATATAGGCAGATCATTGGTCCCGGTTGGTGGCTCGAACCGGGACCAAAGGACACCCTTTGGTCCCGGTTCAAGCCACCAACCAGGACCGATGGTGGTGGGCCAGGAGCGAGGCACATTGGTCCCGGTTCGAGCCAAGAACCGGGACCAAAGGTGCCAGATGAACCGGAACCAATGCCCCACGATGGCCCGGCCGGCCCCCTGGCCTCACGAACCGGGACCTATGCCCCCATGGGTCCCGGTTCTGGGCTGAACCAGGACTAATGGGCTGGCCTGGACTGAACCAAAGCCCTGTTTTCTACTAGTGGTTGTCAATCCCTTCATGGTTAATTGTAAGAGTGAGACCTCATAGAGATAGATAAACGGTAAAGTAAATATTTTTGGTATTTTTGGTTTATAGATCGGAAAGTAAAAGATTGCAAAATAGTAGATCGGAAACTTGTAAGATGTAAACGAGATTCAATATAATGGAAAAGAGACCCGGGGTAGGTTTCACTAGTGGCTTCCCTCAAGATAGCAAATGTTGTGTGAACAAATTACTGTCGAGCAATTGATAGAAGAGCGCAAAGTTATGACGATATCTAAGGCAATGATCATGAACATAGGCATCACATCCGTGTGAAGTAGACTGAAACGATTCTGCATCTACTACTATTACTCCACACATCGACCGACTTTTGCCTTCATCTAGAATATTAAGTTCATAAAGAACATATTAATGCATTAAGTAAGATGACATGATGTAGAGGAATTAACTCAAGCAATATGATGAGCACCCCTTCTTTTTATCCTCGATGGCAACAACACTAGTAGAAAATAGGGCTTAGGTCACAGGGCAGTTTTCACATTAGCCCCGGTTCAGTCACGAACCGGGACTAATCTGAGCATTGGTCCCGGTTCGTGAGCCCAGGGGGCCGGCCGGGGCCTCGTGGGCATTGGTCCCGGTTCGTATGGACCCTTTGGTCCCGGTTGGTGGTACAAACCGGGACCAATGGGCCACGCTCCTGGCCCACCACCCTTTAGTCCCGGTTCATACCACAAACCGGGACTAAAGGGCTGGTCCCAGTTGCGGCCAGTGTTTAGTCCCACCACGCCAACCGAAGGGCGCTCACACCAGTTTATAAGCCCGTCCCTCTATGCCTTGTTGAGCTTCTATGAAAGTGAAAATAGATGCCCTTATACAGGAAATTTGACTTAAATTCATAGTAAATTTCATAGAAATTTTGTATGAATTTAGGTTGAATTTTCTCTATAAGTGCATCTATGTTCATTTTTTATATTTATAAAATAAATAAACCTTAATAACATAAATAAAACTAAATAAACCTTAATAAAATAAAATAAAATAAACTATAGTAACTACAATAAATAAACCTTATTTAATTAAGTAAAAATAGCAGCAAGTAAAATAAATAAAAATAGCAGCAGTAAAATAAATAACAATAAAATAATTAAAGTAAAAGACATAAGTAATTAGAAATAAAATAAATAAGTTTTTTGTTGTAAGTAGAAAGAAAACCTTTTCAGAGTTCATTTGAAATGCTTTTCAATTTTAGGGTCTTATAGCTCAAAATAATTAGTAAATGCATGAAAAATAACAAATGAAGTCAGAAAGGATTGACAAATGATGATGTGGCTTTGAATGGTGCATTTTGAACACACAAAAAGTCAGGAGTTCAAATAAGTTTTAAAAAATAAAATCTCTTTGTAACAGACGAGTTTCTGGATGAAATCCTGATACTTTGAAGGAGATTGTCCGTTTTGTACACGAAGTGCATCCAGTTTTTGCCGTAACCCTCTCAACTTTCTTGCACATGCTATGTGGATGAAATGATGATATCATGCCAACTTTCAACCTTTTCAGAGTTCATTTGAAATGCTTTTCAATTTTAGGGTCTTATAGCTCAAAATAATTAGTAAATGCATGAGAAATAACAAATGAAGTCAGAAAGGATTGAAAAATGATGATGTGGCTTTGAATGGTGCATTTTGAACACACAAAAAGTCAGGAGTTCAAATAAGTTTTAAAAAATGAAATCCCTTTGTAACATACGAGTTCCGTCTGAAATCCTGATACTCTGAAAGAGATTGTCCGTTTTGTACACGAAGTGCATCCAGTTTTTGCCGTAACCCTCTCAACTTTCTTGCACATGCTATGTGGATGAAATGATGATATCATGCCAACTTTCAACCTTTTCAGAGTTCATTTGAAATGCTTTTCAATTTTAGGGTCTTATAGCTCAAAATAATTAGTAAATGCATGAAAAATAACAAATGAAGTCAGAAAGGATTGAAAAATGATGATGTGTCTTTGAATGGTGCATTTTGAACACACAAAAAGTCAGGAGTTCAAATAAGGTTTAAAAAATGAAATCCCTTTGTAACACACGAGTTTCCGGATGAAATCCTGATACTTTGAAAGAGATTGTCCGTTTTGTACACGAAGTGCATCCAGTTTTTGCCGTAACCCTCTCAACTTTCTTGCACATGCTATGTGGATGAAATGACGATATCATGCCAACTTTCAACCTTTTCAGAGTTCATTTGAAATGCTTTTCAATTTTAGGGTCTTATAGTTCAAAATAATTAGTAAATGCATGAAAAATAACAAATGAAGTCAAAAAGGATTGAAAAATGATGATGTGGCTTTGAATGGTGCATTTTGAACACACAAAAAGTCAGGAGTTCAAATTAGGTTTAAAAAATGAAATCCCTTTGTAACACACGAGTTTACGGATGAAATTTAAACTATTCAAATTTGGAAACTAATGGATTAACAGAAAGTTTATAATTATTATGAGCTAAAAGCAAAAAGAATAAAAAATAAAGCAAAAATCAAAAGAAAATAAATAATTCAAAAAACAAAAAAATACTGGAAAAAATAAAAAAATGTCGCCTAATGGGCCACACAGCCTGCATACGACTAGAAACCCATCTGCACATGGGCCAGGATGCAGGCCCGCAGGCCCAATAGGCCCAACATGGCAATGACAAAGGTAGGCATGTATAATGCCTGCATATTAGAGAGGAGCTCAGCACCTGAGCTGCAGCGCAGCTTATAAACAGGTGCTGAGCTCTCTCAGCTAGCGAGGTGGGACTAAACTTCCCACCGCACCGCGCCAGCACATTAGTCCCGCTTGGTGGCTCCAACCGGAACCAATGCTCCCCTTTGGTCCCGGTTGGTGCCACCAACCGGGACCAAAGCCCTCTGCTTCCCGCCCTTTGCGCTGGTGAAAAGAGGCCTTTAGTCCCGGTTGGTGGCACCAACCGGGACCAAAGGGTGGGTATTGGTTCCGGTTGGAGCCACCAACCGGGACCAAAGCCTTTGCTATATAAGTAGCACTTTGGAAATTTTCTGATTTCCATCGCCAGTGTCCCCCCGCCCGACGACGCCGCGAGCTCGATCTACGCCGCCAGGCTGCCCCATCGTCGTCGCCGTCGCCCGTGCCCCCGAGCCCACGCCATCGCCCGTCCCCGTCGTCCTCCGCCGCGCGCCCCCGAGCCGTCGCCCCGTATACGTCACCGTCGCCACCCTCCGCCCCCGGCCCGCCGCGGTCGCCGTTGCCCTCCGCCACCCTGTGAGCGCCGCCCTGATCCCCTCCTCCTCCTCCCTGTAATGGCCGCCGCCGCTGCCGCCGCGCCCCCTAGCTATAGTACTGTACGTAGTTTAATTTAGATTTGTAATTTAGTTGTATTAATTTGGATGTGTAGTTAGATGTGTAGTTAATTTAGTTGTTGTAATTTAGATGTATTAATTTAGATGTGTAGTTTAGATTTTTCATATTTAGAAGTCATTTATGTATGTTCATATTTAGAAGAAAAAGAAGGAGAGAAAAAAGGAAAATAAGAAGAGGAAGAAGGAGAAGAAGAAGAAGAATAAGAAGAAGAGGAGAGGAAGTAGAGGAGAAATAAATAAGAAGATGAAAAAGAAGAAAAAAAAGAGTAGAAGAAGAAGGAATAGAGGAGAAGAAGAAGAAATAGAATAATATATTTCTTCTTCTTCTCCTCTATTCCTTCTTCTTCTCCTCTTTTTTTCTTTTTTTTCTTCGATCTCCTCCTCTATTCCTTTCTATTTCTCCTCTTTTTTTCGTCTTCTTCCTCTTCTTATTTTTTATCGGGTATGTCGTTGTCGATATATGTACCCCCCTCCCCGATAACTTTTAGTAAGTACTACTTAGAAAGTGTTTAATAGAATTAGTTAGAAAAATAATAGAACTAGTTAAACTAGCTAGTTTATTTGTAGTAAGTACTACTTTATTCTATTTATAGTAAGGAAATTAATAGAACTAGTTTGTTTTTTTAGTTAAAGCAATTATTCCCGCATCGACGTCGACGATGCCTATCCCGCATCCTCGTCGTCGACTCGGCGGAGGAGGCCGGCTTGATCAGAGGGGCCATGTCCGGGACTGGGCTCCGCCGGGCTGGTTTTGGGAGGTGCTACCTTCCGGTGGGCGTAGGTTGGTGAGGAACCAGCCCGTCGTTGAGGAGGACCAGCACGTCCGTCGCTACATGGTTGCGTTGGAGGGCAGGTTCGACAATACCTGGCAGGTTCTTCAGGGATCTCACTGGAGCTATGATCCTGTGATGGTTCCGTCCCTTTGGGTGTCCACCGCCGGCGCCGATACCCGTCGGGCGCTACTGTTCTAGCTGTACTAGCGATGCTATATGTATGATAGTATTCGAGGTGTATTAGTGATAATATTCGGCGATGTACGGACGCATGGAGATGATGTAGTTTTTCTTATAATTGAATGCATCCTAATTTGAATACTACTTTATTTTGTGATTTGATTTTGCTTATTGAATGCTCAAAGTGGAAAACTACTCCGATCCTACTTTGAATGCTAAAATTGGAGAGCACTATGATTAGTTGATAGCTTATAGGGTTTTTGTTTTCGCAGAAATCTAGGAGCCCCCCGGGCCCCTCCATCATCCCCGCCCCCTCCGACATCGAGGTGAGACCAGCCAAATCCTCTTTTAGAAAGATAATTAAACGATATTTCGGGTTGACTGTAAGTCTGTCGAGTCTCCACCATATATGAGAGGACGAAGAATCCCGACTGTTGTCGTGGGGGTAGCTTCTCCTTCGTTCCCGTGTGCTAGAAAATTTGGTGTAATGCACTCGAGAACGAAAGGAGGAGCTACCATCACCGACAGTCGCAAATGTCAGAGAGGAATCAGTGAGGGAGAGTTCCACCATATATATATGAGAGGACGAAGAATCCCGACTGTTGTCGTGGGGGTCGCTTCTCCTTTGTTCCCGTGTGCTAGCTAGACATTTTGGTGTAATGCACACGGGGACAAAGGGAGGAGCGACCATCTCCAACGGTCGAATGTATACACCACGTGAGCTGAGAGTTTTCAAGAAAAGACTCGACAAACCGATAGTCAACCCGTGATGAATAATAATGATCTAACTTAGGTTTTTTAGTACATGTATTTAATTGTAGATGTTTAATATTTGAATTATATATGAACATAGGAAATGTCGTACTCGGACGACGAAAGTCTCCCGGGGGAGTGCGACTGGTGCCACGACGACCGAGGTCAGTGCGACAGGCCTCACCTGGACGAAGATCGGCGCTTCAGTATTAAGCTGGAGGAGACGTTCGATGTTGAAACGGTACGCAACGACGACAAGTGTTATTTTTTCGTAACTAAGCACGACTTCAACTATTTCAACGTGTACTTTTCATCTTTTACAATTCGGCTAGCTTATCCCATGCCATGCAAGACGCTACGTCTTGGAATGGATGGGTTTTGAAGACCATGAAAGTATGGAAACAAATAAAATTCACCTAAGGATCCATCATGATATAGATTTTGAAGTAAAGCTGTATAATTCTGAGAGCGTAACCCATTTTGGTTGCAAAAATTGGGAAGCATTTTGCAAGATGTATGGTTTTGATGAGGGTATGCTTGTCACCATGGATCTTGGTGATCCTGACATCGAGCAAGACAATATGGACATTTGGGTCCTTGTTGATACGCCTCCAATTCTACCGCTATGTGAGTTTCTCAAACATAGTTATTAGCTAATTTATATTGTTCATTTCAAAATAGTTGACAACTTATTTTTATTGACAGCTTATTTTGATTGTTCAAACAATGTGCGGAACATGGTAGACAGAACCTACTACACCGATGGCTCTGAGTTAACTTATAAGGAGAAAACTCATCTGGTCGGATTTTGTACTGATATTGAGAATTACAATATCTACAATCAAACTCCTCATCATTATGGTCCTCCATACGTGCCACTAGTGCACGTGTTGAACTACGGTAACTACTATGGAGATACCCTGGTAAGATTTCTTACTATTAGGACATCCGTGCATATTTTGCATAGTTCTAAAACTAGTGCATTATCATTGCTAACTATGAAGTTATTACTATGTTTTTCAACAGATAATCCCAGAGGATTGTGTGCCTCATTTGATGTATCAGAATGGTAGGCTTGATGTTTTGAATATACAACCAGGTCATCCTACGAATCTCAACTGTCCATACCGGATTTCTAAAAGAAGTGGAGACATGCAAATCAAAGAATGGAAAAAATGTATGGACAGTCACAAGGAGCTTCTTGGAAGCAAAAGGAAGCGAGGCGCAAGAATTGGAGACAGGATGATCTCCATTCTCCATAATGGAGAGTCAGGGTCTATATTGTTTTATGCTATTTTACCTTAAAGAGGGTATTTCGGTCCTACCTAATACTGATGATCTTGTGCTAAGAACAATTAAGTAGGGTTGGTTCGATGACTGTGAGGATGATGATCGTATGACTTGTTATTAATAACGAGTAGAAGTTGTATGATGATGATTAGTAGGACTTGTTATTATATATGATGATGCATGATGCGTGCATGAAGAGTTATTATATATCAGCGGGTGAAATGAACATGGATTGGATTGAAGTGAAGGCAACATGCATGTGGTTCGTGTCGAAAGTAGTACAATCCAAACTTGATCAAGTCCGGATTAGTATTACTTTCGACATGCACCACATGTTGCCTTCACTTCAATCTAAGCCATGTTTAGGCATAGCAGTACGTAGCGTTGGTAAACCAAGCACGGAGATATAAGAGAGGACACTTCTCTCTAATAGCTACCTAATAACAACCTAAATTAACCCCCCAAAATGTAGGAGATATGCCCTAGAGGCAATAATAAATGATATTATTTATCTCCGAGTTCATAATTATGTTTATGTTCCATGCTATAACTGCTATGGTTCTCGAGTCTGCAATAACCACGAGGCTCAGAGGAAGACTCATATGCACGTGTGGAATAATAAATGGTAAAATGTATTCCTAGTCTGGCCTCTAAGACTAGCTCAAGTGTTGCATGATGGTTATGTTTTCCTGATCATGGGCATGTCTATGTTACCAACCTTGAGGGCATAATGTTAAGAGAACATTTGTGTTGAATCGACCCGGAATGATGTTATGCTATGAGATTGATTCGTCACAAGTTTATTGGTACATAACACAGAGATGGTTAACGTTTGCATGATTCCTTAGACCATGAGAGTATCGAGTTTCATCATGCTTGCTTCATGAACTTTGGGGTTTGTTAAACGTCATCCGTAAATGGGTGGCTATTACGGCGGCTTACGGGTTGATGGAAAAGTGTGTCAAGTAACTTGATAGCTCAAGATTGGGATTTTCTCCTCCGACGATGGAGAGATATCTCTGGGCCCTCTCGGTGTTACGGTATCCATCATCGTCTGGCCAGACACTTTGTGATTTGATCACGGGGATGCCGGAACACGATAACGAGAAAAGAGAACAATACCGGTAAAGAGGTAACTTGCATAGTGGACAAGTTGTTGATCCACGGGAATGCCAACATGTCTCACCTTGGGTATTTGTAACATATCGCGAAGCAACAGGAATAGCACACGGCAACTGGAGGTTCACTCGAATATTTATTCGTGTGGGTATAGGGGTCAATATGGGTGTCCATGGCTCCGATGTTGATCATTGATCAGAAGGGGCTCCGGGTCATGTCTATACTTCACCGAACCTATAGGGTCACACGCTTAAGGATCATCTATCTGCTGAATACTAGACAGGGAGTCTGAGAGAAAATCACCGAAAAAGTTTCGGACACCGAAAAGTTTCGGACAGCGGAATCGTACCGCAGAGAGAGGTCATCGGATAAGTTTCGATGATACCGAAAAGTTGTTTCGGGATACACCATTAAGTCAAATTGGTTTCGGCACATGCCTGATAATTCTTGGAGGATGCCAGAATCATTCTGGAAGCTTTTTGGAATTTTCTGAGATAAAAACCGGAAATGTTCCAGAGCTGCCGGAGCCACTTCAGATGCGTTTCGCAGATGAAAATCACTAAAACCGGAATTGTTTCGGAACGCATTGAAAATCATTTTAGTGGGTACTGGAAATGTTCTTAGCCCACATAAATATTTTCAGTTCGATCAGACGCTGAAAAATTTCGTCGTGAATAGTGAAAATCAGCTTTATGGTTACTTTATGGAAAGCCACCTTTTGGGGCTTTGCTCCAAAAGATCTTGGGGATGACATGGATGGATAGGAGCCATTTTTTGGGCCCCTCATGGGGGTGTGGCCGGCCACATGGGGTATCCCCCCTTGGGGACCCTCTTGTTCCTTGGTTTCACTCCTAGGTCCTTGTGGAAGGACTTCATTTATGTGCATTTTGGGTTTTTTGTGAAGCTACCCTACCCCCTTGGGATTTCCTATAAATAGAGGTGGAGGAGCAGCCCTCCACACTCATCCCTTGCTCTCATACACATGCCATGCATTATCTGGCTTCTTCTCTCCCTCCCACGAAAAGAGTTTCGTAGAGCCGTAAGGCTGTCTGGGTTCCGGCAGGAACTAGTTCTGGACGGCGAAGCCCTGCCGGATAGATGACACCGTATGTGTGCAACTCTGTAGAGAGATCGTAGTTTCGGTCTTAGTTCGTGAGTGCCTCCCGAAGGGCTGTCCGTGTGACCGTTTGAGTTTCGAAGGTCCTCCCGAAGGGCTGTCCGAGTGACCGTTCGAGTTTCGAAGGTCCTCCCGAAGGGCTGTCCGCGACACCGTCCGGGAGGCTGTTCGACCGCCTCCTGGAGGGCTGTCTAAGGAGCAGATGAGGGTATACATCCTCGCGGTTGGGAGGTTGTAAATCCTAGCTGCGGGGATCTGCACCGCCGATCGTCATCGACTCTACTTCCCGCTGCGCTACGAGTCAGTAACGAAAAAGATCAAACCATGTATGCAGTCTCCATAGTGGTCCTGGGCTGGTGCGTAGGTCGAAAATTTTTGTTTTCTGCTGCGTTCCCCTACAGTGGCATCAAGAGCCATGCTATGCGTAGATGCAGGTTTCGATCTAGAATACATAGAGATGTATGGGTATTGCATAATATAATTAGGTAGTAGATGAGATCTATTGCTGAAAATTATTTATGCGGGTGACAGATGAAATCTGTTACCCGACGTTCTTGTTGCTTCCCTAGAATTTGCGTTTGCTCAATCTCGAGACAGCATGGTGGAATTTGACAAAGTTCTGGCAATCCATGATCCTGATTGATCATGGAAGTGCTATCAGTTCTTTGGGTTCTGCCGTAGTCAAAAGAAAGATGAAATTCGCAGATGAAAGGGCATTGCAGATATGATCTGCACGGTGGTCATGCGTATGACGAAGTTTAGTATGGGGCTCGAGATTTAATTATCTCAGGTTTCATACACCCCGAGATGTTAATCTAGCAACTTGAATAATCATACTTGATGATAAAACGTTGGTAGCTGCGGTTTAAGTCAAAACCTTAGAAGCCACGTAAATTTTTTTTTTGCATAAACCGATTAGAGGCGTCTAACTTGGTTTTGCAGGATGTGCATGTGATGTGGTATAGCAGTGCTCATACTAATTCGATTATGTATGAGATGACTATATGATGTAATTTGATTAACATGACCTGCGTGTCATGATTCGGCATGATGGCTGGAGCCATATGATTGCATTTTAATGACCTGCGTGTCAACCTTGTTGTAATGCATTATTTTGTTAGCTATAGAGATAGCGATATTATCTGGTGCATCGACAAGGTGGTGGCAATCTTCGTGAAGGTGACCACCAACGCGAATGCCAAAGACGAAGAAATGAAATACTTCTCCGTCAGAAAGGGCTATACCATATCATGCTATTATGAATTGCCTGAGATGTTTATCCCTTATGATGCACCCTTCTTGATTGCGCGGTAGTCGCTTTTATTAGGGTGATCTCTCACTTAAAATATCAAGTAGTTAGTGTTCTCCCAAGTGTAGCACCGTCACGGCACCTATCTTTTCGGGGTGCGCCATGGATGCATGGGTACGAACGATTAGAGAAGTGTGAGGCGGGTGAGGTCAGACCTCGCAGCAAGATCACTTGGTTGTCTTGACGTCATGGCAGGATCGTCCTGAGCTCGGAACACACGCATCAAAAGATGAGCAAGAGTCACATAGAGATGTGATCGGCAAGTTGGCCTACCCATTAAAATTCCCGTTATGAGATGATGATTCTATGGCGATGAATTGAAGTCTGGATCTTGCATCACTCAAAATTAATTGTGAGAGATATTGATTTGAGTGGGAGCGCACTGTTGAATTAACATGTTTAATTCTTAGTGCAATTAATTATGAACACTGTCTAAGTGTTTCTTGCATAATAGTTGTAGAATAATGGCTCGCATTTCCACTTTCCCTATTAAAATTGAATAGCTGTTAAATATCTGGTTAAAACTTTACGATTGGTAACGTAATATAAGGATTGTCCTCAAAAGTGCCGAGAAGGACTTTGTCCTATCACATGCTTTCCGTATCCTCCCGCTAATGCTATGGATCATGTGACTCTCGTCCTTCGATCCAAAAGCTAGAATTCTGTTACGGTCAAGTGGAATATGTTTGCTTCCATGAAACCCAAACTTCGAAAGTTGGGATAGTTATATGATATTCATGGAACTGGAAATTATTTTCAGATACAAACAAAGCAATGTTTGTTTGCAAGTATTAGTAAAAGTGTTTACTATGCATTTGACTGTTGGGAAAGGGATCCAGAAGAACGCCTGTCATATAATGAAAGGTGAATAAAACAACAACTTAAAGAGAAAGGAAGTGTCCAAAGGGTGTTAGTATGACTTACACGCCTAGGAAGTCCGGGGCTAATGCCACTCTTAAGTTGGGTGCTTCTTCTGAGAGTAGGAGAAATACTAAAAGTTAAACTGTTAGAAGTATAAAGGCAAAAGGAAAGAAGACTGGAATATCCAGCTCATGTATGAATGTCATACAAGTTTTTGATGTATAGAAGGCTGGTCAAAGATATAGTTCTTGCGAATTATGGTTAAACATGTTAATCACTAATTCTTGGGTATTGTGAGTTCATCACAAAATTGCCCGCTCGATTGCATTCTGTTGCAACTCGATGTAAGAACTACTATGGCCTGAAAGACTAGCTAGAAATGAGGTTAAGGTATACACAGGGAACATAGTAAATGTTACTATACCTTCCATCGGTGTATTGCCGTCTGTATTTATTTTCATAATTCATTTAGAGTTTTACAAACTCTATCCCATTGCATAAGGTATCTTGCAAGAAGGTTGTTCATAAGAGAACTTTTTATGTTCGATGTTATGAATAACACAAGGGCCATACTTTCATTATGAATGAGATGTATGTTATGAATATTGATAATAATACAATACCTCTGGGTTTACTTTCATAATTCATTTTAGAGTTTCATACACGCTAGCCCATTGCACAATGTTTGTTGCAAAAGAGTTGTTCATAAAAACAACAATTGTTGTTAAGTATTATGAATAACATGAAGGGCCATGCTTCCATCCAAGATGGCATGTATGTTATGAATATTGATGGAAATATGATACATCCATAACACTGACGCTAAATGTCGCAAGACTAAAAGAATACCACACAAGTGTGGCACTACATTTGGTCACATTGGAGAAACCCGCATGGAAAATTCCATTATGATGGATTTTGAAGTCTTTTTGATTTTGAATCATCTGACACTTGCAACTTTCCTCCGAAAAGTGAAGTGACTAAAATACCGTTCACAGGCCATAAGGAACGAACAACAAACTTATTAGTGATCATACATTTGATGTGTGTAGTCCGTTAAGTGTTGTTAGTAGTGGATTTATTTATCTTCAGAAATGACTCAAGTAGATATATGGATATTTACTTGATGAGACGTAAGTCTGGATCTTTTGAAATCATTCAAAAGGTTTTCAAAAATGAAGTAGAAGTTATTGTAACAAGAAAATTATGTTTCTGCAATTTGATTGCACAAAGGAATATTTGAGTTACATGTTTAGCGAATGTCTGATGAGTTGTGAAAGGGGTTTGATAACTTGCACCTCCCGGAACACCACTGCAAGTGGAAAGTCTGTGGAGATGTAATCAAACCATTTATGACATGGTAAGGTCAAGGATGACATAAATAAATTTGCCATTATCCCTTTTAAAGTGATGCTTTAAAGACTGCGGCTTTTACACTGAAAAGAGCTACATCGGGTCTGTTGAAATGAAGCCATGGTATGGTACGCCCAACCATGTTATATCTTTTCTTAACATTTGGAATATGGGGCTTGTGTAAAAGGTTACAAACCTATTCCAAATCAGACAAGTGCTACTTTGTAGGTTATACCAAAATGTTGGGTATTCCTCCCTCACTATACCGAGGCAAATAGTTTTGCCGCGAAACGGTGTGCGTTTAAAGAGAATGGTTCTTTCAAAAAGGTGAGTGGGAGAATAGTGCAACTCGACGAGATAAACAGTATCTACGTCATCAGATCAAAGGAAAGAGACCTTGGAAGTAATTCCAGAGTTTCCTACTGCGACTGATACGGAAGTCTCTACAATAAAATGTATGAACTTCGGTCGAACTTGCAGCTGAACCACGTAGGCAAGGCTCGTGCAAACCTCTCAGGTGCGCAAACGAGATATTGTTGTTAGACAACATTATACCTACGATACACAAGGAAGCGTTGATGGGCCCTGACTCCGGAATTGGCTAAATGCCAATACAACCCGAATTAGTTTCCATATAAGTGATTCAAGATTTAAACCTTGATACACCTTTCGGAAGACTTAGAGTCTAACGAATATTTATGGAACTTAAAACTGATACGGATAAAAATGTTTTATCCATAAAGCTCGACTTGTTGAAATAACAAGTTCAAGAGTTGACTACGATGAGGTTGTTTTCATCGTAGCGATGCTTAAAGTCGGTTCGGGTTGAACTAGCAATTAATAAATATTTCAATCATGAGATATGAAACATGGATGATAAAAGGATTTCCATCTGATGGAAATGAAAGCTAGGACTTGTATATGATACAGTCCAAAGTAATTTGTCGATCCAGAGGATGCTAGTAGGTATGCAAACTTCAGAGTTCTAGCAATGGACAAAAGAGAGCAAAATGGAGTTGGAATCTTCGTGTTTTGATGAAATGGTCAAAGGGGTTTTGACTTCATCAATGGGTAATGAAGATGCTTGTAATTCAAGAAAGTAAGTGGGAGCATAATAATATTTCTAAAAACCTTATGTGCTTGGCACATTGGTAATTGGAAATAAATTTCTTGACACGAATTAGGACTTCATTTGAAAATAGTTTTTCGATGAAGTGCTTAGGCTAAATAGCCTCAATATTAGGCATGATGATCTATGGAGATAGATTTACCTAATGGGGCTAAGCAATGAATACATATTGACAAGATGCTAAAACCTTTTAGCATTTAAAACGCCAAGGAGTGATTCTTGCCAAAGTCACATGGAAAGAGTTTTTGCAAGACTCGGTGTCCCAAAACACTGATGAGTAAAATACATAATGCAGATTCCACACACTTTTGTGTTTGGATTAATCATGTATTCCATGGTATGTAAAACAACCAGATATGTCCGATACTCCCAAGGTGTTACGAGTATGGATACTAAAGTGATCAAAGTATTGATCGTGGGACAACAGTGAAAGATGTCATTGAGTACTAGAGTAAGTACTGATGATATGTTTTCTTGCAAGCGGAGATCATGAAGAGTTCGTTGTAAAAGGTTACATCGATAGTCTTCATCTTTTCACCGTGCAATTTTCAATTTAAGTTAAGGGTTTTGTGTAACACACAATGTGGTGGCACAGTTAGTTGGAATTTGTTCAAACTAGTTACTGTGGCGAATTCTATAACAAGGGCTAAGTATGTTGACGCTTTAGAAGCGACAAAGAAATTGTTGAATCATATAGTTCATTCATGAACTTAGTATAGTTCCAACATGGCTTTTGACAATGGGACACTACTGCAGGTAGTTGCTCCATAACTCAGTCTGAGGAATCCAGGTTCGACCTGTGATTCACATACATACAAAGCCAAGTCCACACAAAATATGAATTTTGTGAAAACGAGAAAACGCGAGGACATGCAAAGATACACAAGGAACTGAAGTCGTCAGATCCGTTGGACATCAGGCTATACCACAAGCGAAGCATATTTATACCGGTGTGCCACAGGTGTAAAGTGCATTAGCATTAACTAGATTATTGACTCTAGTGCAAGTGGGAGTCTGTAGGAGATATGCCCTAGAGGCAATAATAAATGATATTATTTATCTCCGAGTTCATAATTATGTTTATGTTCCATGCTATAACTGCTATAGTTCTCGAGTCTGCAATAACCACGAGGCTCGGAGGAAGACTCATATGCACGTGTGGAATAATAAACGGTAAAATGTATTCCTAGTCTGGCCTCTAAGACTAGCTCAAGTGTTGCATGATGGTTATGTTTTCCTGATCATGGGTATGTCTATGTTACCAACCTTGAGGGCATAATGTTAAGAGAACATTTGTGTTGAATCGACCCGGCATGATGTTATGCTATGAGATTGATTCGTCACAAGTTTATTGGTACATAACACAGAGATGGTTAACGTTTGCATGATTCCTTAGACCATGAGAGTATCAAGTTTCTTCATGCTTGCTTCATGAACTTTGGGGTTTGTTAAACGTCATCCGTAAATGGGTGGCTATTACGGCGGCTTACGGGTTGATGGAAAAGTGTGTCAAGTAAATTGATAGCTCAAGATTGGGATTTGTTCCTCCGACGATGGAGAGATATCTCTGGGCCCTCTCGGTGTTACGGTATCCATCATCGTCTGGCCAGACACTTTGTGATTTGATCACGGGGATGCCGGAACACGATAACGAGAAAAGAGAACAATACCGGTAACGAGGTAACTAGCATAGTGGACAAGTTGTTGATCCACGGGAATGCCAACATGTCTCACCTCGGGTATTTCACTACAGGAAACAGCTACTTTGCCGTCTGCCATGGCGGACGGCAAAGGCTCGAAAGGCGGACGGCAAAGACCTTTGCCGTCAGCCGCGCACGGCAAAAGGCTCCGGCAAAGAAGGCTACGGTAAACAGCTGCTTTGCCGTCTGCTTCCTGGCGGCGGACGGCAAAGGCTCTTTGCCGTCTGCGGCGGACGGCAAAGAGGGCGGACGGCAATAATTGCGCTGTCAGTCCGTTAAGTGGCTAACGGCAGACCTTTGCCGTCCGCCGCAGACGGCAAAATTTCTCTGGTCTTTGCCGTCCGCCTTATGATGTCATCTACACGTCACTAGATGGCAGGTTCTTTGCCGTCTGCCACTGATGGCAAAGTGCAGGTTCTTTGCCGTCTGTCACGGCCGGCAAAGTCTTTGCCGTCTGCCACTGTAGGCAAACTGACCAAATGGGTCAGCTCCCAGGAAGCACAGTTGGCTGCCACGTGGCTTCTTTGCCGTCCGCCGCAGACGGCAAAGAGCCCTTTGCCGTCGGTGGCAGACGGCAAAGAGCCTGCATATTGTCTGTTTTTTCTGTTTTTTATTAAATCCCACAATTTGCACAGAAAATATATAAGTTTCATATCACATATCCAGCACATATCCAACACATATCCAGCACATAAGTTTCATATCACATATCACATCAGTTTCATCCATACACATTGTTCATACATAAGGAAGTTCCATCCATACACATTGTTCAATCCATATATATATTACAATGCAAAGTGTCATGAAGATAGCAAGCTAGATACAATGCAAAGTTTCATCAAAGGAAAAGCAAGCACTCCATCATAGCAAGCTAGCTTCCATCAAGTGAATGAAATCTGCAAAATGGTAAATAAGAAAGTTAGAAATAGGTGACTAGAACAAGAAGAAGACTAGAACAAGAAGAAGACTAGAACAAGAAGAAGACTAGAACAAGAAGTATATGTCATTTATGAGCTAACTTAGGTGAAATGGATCATATATGAGCTAACTAAGTTGAAATGGGTTGTTTATGAGCTAACTTAGTTGAAATGGATCATTTATGAGCTAACTTAGTTGAAATGGGTCGTTTATGAGCTAACTAAGGTGAAGGGCATCGTTTTTGAGCTAAGTAAGGTGAAATGGGTCATTTTGGAGCTAACCTAGGTGAAATGGGTCATTTTGGAGCTAACCTAGGTGAAATGGGTCATTTTAAAGCTAACGTAGGTAAAATGGATCATTTAGGAGCTCATCTACGTAAAATGGGTCATTTTAGAGCTAATTTAGTTGAAATGGATCTTTTTGAGCTAACTTAGGTGAAATGGATCATTTAAGAGCTAATTTAGGTGAAATGGATCGTTTTTTAGCTCACTTAGGTCAAATGGATCGTTTATGAGCTAAATTAGTTGAAATGGATCGTTTATGAGATAACCTAGGTAAGATGGGTCATTTTGGAGTTAACCTAGGTGAAATGGGCCATTTTAAAGCTAACGTAGGTAAAATGGATCATTTAGGAGCTAATGTAGGTAAAATGGGTCATTTTTGAGCTAACTTGGATGAACTGCATCATTTATAAGCTAACCTAGGTAAAATGGGTCATTTTGGAGGAAAATAAGCTAACTCTATGTCATTATGGTAAGCATATTGGAGGAAATAAAGCTAAGTCTAGGTCTTTATGCATTTGTTAAGCAAAACACTAGAGACTTACCGTGATCAGGGAGGTGTAGGAGCGGGGCGGCTAGTGCCGCTACCTGGAGAAGGATCGTGCGATGCGTTTCTGGAGTTAAGCTGCACCAAAGATCATTTCCAATGTCTCGTTAGCATTACGACACTCAAATGTTAAGACTACCAAGTAATGTCCATTCAAACTAAACTCACCGTGCTCCCAGGAGCAATCACTGGCATCGGCGGAGCGGGCTGACCGGACTTCTCGCACACAGACTGCACATTTGGTTTTTAGAACAGAGTCATACTAGTTAGTAATGAGACTCAAATGTTAAGACTAGCAAGTAATCTGCAGAAGAAACTTACCACAAGGAGCTCGTACATGGCCCTTGCCTTCATGTCATTCCGTGCCCTCTCCTCCTCCATCATCTTTCTCGTCCTCTCCTCCATCTCCCGCTGCCTCTCCGCCGCCTCTGCCAGAAGTTTCTCCGTTCTATCTCTCTCAGTCTGTATAGCAGCCTGCAACACCACTCACATGACCATTCGTAATCATTGATGGAAGCGCACACAATGTAATGGAGAAAGATAACTGAGTACGTATCACTAACCTTGATGGCGAGTTGCATTGGCCGTTCACGAGGCCTTATCTCAGGAGCGGAGCTCGACTGGCGCGCCCTGATCTCCGGGAGAGTGCTAGGACAACGGATAAGTCCATCTCCAATGGCTATGGAGCCATGGGACCTCCCGCCACCAGATATCATCACCAGCTCTGGATCAATGGGACCCTGGCTCGGGTTAAAGTCCTCCCCTTTCCTCGCCTTCCCCTCATCTCTATATCTCACGAGCTTGTTGTGGGAGGAGATGTTGGTGAAGTTGTTTGCATCATCGAGGTCAGACTGAGAGAAAGCCTTGACTTTCTTGAAAGAGCCAGTGTGGGCCATGGCATACAGGTCGTACACCTCTGGCACCTTATCCGCCTTATTGTAGCGTGCCTGAAAGAGAGAAACAATGAAAATTGGTAATTAAAGGGCTCAAGCTAGCATGATGAATGAATTGCATGAATCATGAAGCAAACCACATACCCAGTTGCGCCCGAACTGATATAAGTTGGAGCTTCCTTGATGGTGTGGCACACCTTCCATTTGGGCACGTTTGTCCTTGGACTGGTTGTGGAGGGCTAGCCATTCTTGTGAGCACCACTCATCGACCAACACCTCCCAACAATCCATCCGATCCGCACACCATCTCGGAGGCGCCTAAGTTAGCAAATAGAAACTTCAGCGCTACGGCTAAGAATTACTAAATGAAGGAACTTAAGTAGAAGGCCTTAAGAATTACCTTCATGTACTACTCCTTACTCAAGAACTTATCGCGGCACGCCGGCTTGGTCTTCTTGATACCACGCAAGGCGTAGTAGTCTCGAACAGCCTGCACCCGAGCCTCGTGCCGCAAGTTCTGGAGTAGGCGCTTGCAGACGTTCTGGATAACATTTGCGCTGTCCTCCTCGTATCCCTCCTCACACCTGTAGAATGTCTGCAATCAAATGAGACAATATTGATTAGTACAATTAATAACTAGCTAGTTGAAGATTTTGAAATGTGTAAAGGAGAAATTACCCAGAACGTCCTGATCACCATGTCTGCCCTCGTGTCGCACACGACACCGTCGATAATGACATCCGGCGGGGCCGGGGCAGCCACGTAGTGCTCCCAGCTCAACCCAAGCTCTGGAAGCCGACCCTCACCAGGCAACGTGACAAACCCCGGGAAGTTTTGCCGGCAAAGAACTCCAAGGACGGAGTTGGGCCGGCGGACACTATGATGGTGGTCCCAACCCCTGCAGCATGACAAGGCCAACGCATTAGTTATTTGAAGAAACGTGAATGCAGAAGGTACAAAAATATTAAATGCACTTACGTACCTCTCCTCATCAGGGAAGATCAACCACCTCTGCTCGCGGGTCGCCGGCACGGACGGGAGCCGTGTAGCACCACGCTGGTAGACGGTGCCACCCTCCTCCTCAAGATCAGTCGGCTCCCCGCCATCATCAGCATGGCCACTCGGCTCCTCGGGCTGATCCGGCCAGGTACCCCATCCGAACGTGTGCTCCTCCGGGGTCTCGTGGGCCGAACTCTCGTGGGCCGAAGGCCAGTCGACCCGAGGCTCGTGGGCCCAAGACCCGTGGACCGGAGGCTCGTGGACCGGAGTCCGTGTAGCCTCCTCCTCGGACGAGTCCACCCTAGCAGTCACGTGCTCGGGTGAAACAGCTGGGGGTGGCGGCGAGGAAGGCGCCCTAGCAGTCACCCTACCTCCTCTCCCGCGACCACGTGCCCCACCTCCTCTCTTCCTACCTCGTCCCCTGCTGGGCACCGCGGTCGACGAAGAAGGGCCCGGCGGTGTGGACATACTGTCCAGCAACGCTCGGCAAAGAGGTACGTCTGGAATCGAAGACCTCAGACCACGCGCCGAGGAAGAAGGGGCCTTGGCGCGCTCCCGACCAGCGCCCTCCATCTTTCAACACCTGCCATGACAAACAGTAAATGAAATTAGTACAACATAAAAAAAAGACCGACATGAATAATAATATGTGTATCACTTAAGTGTATCATCATCAAGTACAACATTAAAAAATTTAATACCTGACACTACTAATAATCTCGATCAGTATCATCAATAAATGCATAATCATCATCATCATCACTATAATCAATGACGGGCTCATAGGGTTCAGTGGCATCAACATGTGCAAGGCCACCTTGACGTAATCGGTCAAGCAATGACAGGTCATCCGCAGCAGTAACCTCTTCTTGTTCCGGCTCTTCTTGTTCCTCCTCTGGGGTGATGTCGGATTCACTGTCGCTGTATACTTCAATGTTTTGGGGTGAAGTATAGCGGTTCTTGAAACGCTTTTTGGAAAGACGTGTCTCTTGGAAGAATTCTCCTTCATATGTGTTTGGGTTAATGTGAGGTTCATAATCCTCTTCCTTTGGGGGAGATAGTCTAGCACGTGGCGGCACTTCATAAACGACATCCCAACCTTACAGATTTGGATTAGTTTGGCAGGCCCACGGTAGATAGAATACTTGGGTCGCCTGTTGAGCCGTAATATAGACATCAGGAACATCTAAATGGGTGCTTTGGTTGATTTCAACTAGCCCTATATGTTCATGAGTTCTTCTAGTCTCCTTCGGCTGAAACCAATAACATTTGAAGACTACGACATTCGGTGGGTTTTCACCATAGAATAGAAGTTCATAAATTGCTTCAACTCTCCCATAATACTCGGTACCTCCTTCGCCGATAGCAGATACACAACAATTTGTAGACTTTCGGTCGGCCATAGATAGCTCTTTGCCATAGGTACGAAAGCGATACCCGTTGATGTCGTATTTGTCAAATGAACGGACCTTATAGTCAAAACCATTAGCGACTTGTCTCAATTCGGCGTCCATAGACTCTGAATTAGCCTACAAGTTTAATATGAAAGGATTGTTGCATTACGCACAAATTAGCGAATGAAACCGGGATAGCCGCCTACAAATTAGCCTACAAGTATAATAGAAATTACCGTTTGTTTGAACCAAGAGATGAAACCGGGATAGCCGCCACCTTGCTTTGCGAGAAGCTCATACTCTTCGACATAATCCTTTTGGATCACCGCTCCATACGAGAATAAGGCGACGTATCGACTGTATGAAATATCCAGGAATAAGAGCAGTTCAAAGGAAATAGAAGTTGCGAAACTATGTACCGAGAACTTACTCGATGTACGGCCGCACTTCTATCAGGTTGTTGAAGATATACAACGAAATGGTCCGCCATTGTTCGTTATCCAAAGATACTGGATTTGAAACACTGGCTGGTGCGAGATTCCCTTTGAATAGGCTGAGGTTGGATCCACCCTTTTTAGGGTCGTCAGCATTGTACCGAGGCTTCGGATTATGCAAATGACGATTTTTGGCTTCGTAGTGTGCTGTCATGAAGTTTGCCGCCTCCTCAGTGATGAATGCCTCAGCCATCGATGCTTCAATTCTACGTTTATTTTTACATTTTTGTCGAAGCGTCTTCTGCATCCTCTCAGTTGGGTAGCACCAACGATTTTGCACGGGCCCCCCCAATCTTGCCTCGGTCGGGAGATGCAAAATCAAATGTTGCATTGGATTAAAGAAGCCCGGTGGAAAGATCTTCTCTAACTTGCAGATCAACTCCGGCGCCAACTCTTCCATTTCTTCTAGCACGCCAGGCGATAGTTCTTTCGCACAAAGAACACGGAAGAAATAGCTGAGTTCTGCCAGTACTAGCCATTCATCCTCAGGGATGAAGCCACGCAACATCACCGGCATTACCCGCTCAATCCATATGTGCCAATCATGACTCTTGAGACCAAATATCTTCAATTTATCAAGACTGGCTCCCCTCTGTAGATTTGCTGCATACCCATCGGGGAACATCAACTGCATTTTCACCCACAAGATAATTTCCCTCATAGCCGGCCTTCCAAGATTGAACCATGCCTTTGGCTTCGTCCAGTTCTGCTTTCCTTTCAGTTCTTTCATGTTTTGTAACGGCCTATCACATAGCGCTTCCAGATCGACTCTAGCCTTAGTACTATCCTTTGACTTCCCATCTATGCCGAACAATGTACCAAAAAGTGCCTCGGCGATATTCTTCTCAGTGTGCATCACGTCGATGTTGTGTGGGCAAAGGAGGTCTTTGAAGTAAGGCAGATCCCATAAGCATGTTTTGTGAGTCCAAGCGTGCTTAGAATTATACCCGTTGAAGTACCCTGGACGCTCTGGATCTGGCTCGAGAGCGTTTAACTGAACCAGGGTCTGTTGGCCTGTCAATGCATGTGGTGCAGAGTTTTTGACAACTCTACCTCTGATGAAGTTCTTCTTGTCTTTCCTGAACTTATGGCGAGGATTCAGGAACTTTCTATGCATGTCGAAGCAAGAAAACTTGCGACCGGCCTGAAGCCAACGAAACTCAAGAGCTCCCTTGCATGTGGGGCACGGGAACCTTCCATGCACACACCAGCCAACGAATAGCGCATACGCCGGCAAGTCATGCGTCGAGTACATGTACCAGACACACATTATGAAGTTCCGTTTGCTATAGGCATCGTATGTCTTGAACCCATTATCCCAGGCTTCTTGCAATTCGTCCTTAAGCGGTTGCATGTACACATTCATATTTTTCCCCGGATAGTTGGGCCCTGGAATTATCAACGTCAGGAAAATGTTCTTTCTTTGCAAATCTGTCCGGGGGGGGAGATTGAGTGGAAAGACAAATACGGGCCAACAACTGTATTGGGCTGCCGTCATACCAAACACAATGAACCCATCCGTGTTGATGCCGACTCGAGGATGCCTCGGATCTGCCGCTTTGTCACCATGTAATTCATCAAACTTTTTCCACGCAACACCATCCAATGTGTGTACAATCATCAGATTCCCATCTGCATCTAGTTCGGTTCTTTTGCCCGTTTTGTGCCATGTCATCTGTCTGGCCGTCTCTTCGACCATGAAAAGACGTTGAAGTCTTGGTATGATTGGCATATATCGAAGAACACTAACGGGGATTTTGGTCTGTGTCTTCTCACCCATACCGTTGTCTACCACAACATACCTGGAAGACTTGCAAATGGGACAATAGTTCAAGTCCGCATAGTCAAGCCTAAACAAGACACATCCTTTCTCACAGGCATGTATCTTATCATAGGGCATCTTCAGTGCACGGAGGATTTTGTCCGACTGGTATAGGTTTGCAGGCATTACATGGCCTTTGGGTAGAAAGCGTCCAAATACTGTCATCATTGCATCGTAGCATTCTCTGCCCAAGTTGAACCGAGCCTTCAGAGCCATTACTTGTGAGATGGCATCCAACTGACAAAGCTCAGTGTGCTCATGGAGCGGACGTTTTGAAGACTCCAACATTTCATTGAAGGCCTTTGCAGATTCCTCCATCTCTTCGTCCGAATCCCGAGCATCATCAAAGTCTTGCACCATGTTTTCCATCCCGGTACCATGCTCGTCGGTGCGACGACGATCCACCTCAGCTCGGTCACGTTGGGCAGACTCACCATGAAATGTCCACACCGTATAATCGGGCGTAAAACCACTCTTCTGCAGGTGTTTGCCCATTTCAGCCCCTGTCCTCTTTTCCCAATTGCCGCACCGTAAACAGGGGCACCAGGTTTTCCTCTGGCCATTTGCAAATGCGGCTCGCACAAACCCCTTGGTTTTTGTGAACCATTCAGTGCTCCATTTGTTCTGACCAGTGTGACCGGTGTACATCCATGCACGATCACTCATCTTGACTTTCAGAGCTACTAGACACACAACAATATATATATATATATATATATATATATATATATATATATATATATATATATATATATAATTCACCATGTATGTATTCATCAGTTGATCTACTTTGTCAATTTTATTACGTCCATGCAACCCACACTCTAATAGGTAATGATAGGTCCTAATCCCACCCGAGTATGTTTAGATTGGGTTCATTTTCCCATGCTATGCCCCGGATCCTACGCAAAATTTTGGCAGCACCTCCCCGCTGTTCTCCTGATACACGTCTCTGTAATAAACAGAGAGGATGTGTACCCGGAGAACAACAGGGGAGGCACTGACGAAATTTATGCGTCGGATCCGGAGCAAAGCATATGGGAAAACGAACCCAATCTAAACATACTCGGGCTGTCCATGGATAGCGTTGGACAATTCGAAAGAATCAAGGTTATAAATATGCAAATGCATGCATATTTATAACTATGACGCTTTCGAACGGGAGACACATATTGGTTACGCATACTGATGATTCAAGACACATATATATCTAGCTACCAAGTTTCATCGGAATAGATCAAATAATTAATGGGGGAGGAGGACATGTCATTTGTGCTCACCCACGAACGAAGGGGCAGAGCTCGTCAAACGCACGGCGAGGTCGTCGAACACCAAACCTCGCAGCGATGAAACAACTGCACATTTAAAACTACCCGATCAACACAATTATATATGATGTTTTTCATAACAAAATCGAAAGATATATGACCTAACTAATAATTCACAAATATATGACCCCGTCGGCTTCTGGAAGGCCAAAGAACACCTTTTCAGGAGGTGTCGGGGGTCGGGGTGTCGTGTCGGTCTCGGGGTGCCGTGTCGGGGTCGGGGTCTCGAGGTCGGGGTGTCGGGTCGGGGTGCCGGGTCGGGGTCGGGGTGACGTGTCGGTGTCGGGGTCGGGGTGTCGGGTCAGGCTCGGGGTCGGGGTGTCGGGGTCGGGGTCGGGGTCTCGGGGTCGGGGTGTCGGGGGTGTCGTGTCGGGGGTCGGGGTGTCGTGTCGGTGTCGGGGTGCCGTGTCGGTGTCGGGGTGCCGTGTCGGGGTCGGGGTGCTGTTTCGAGGTCGGGGGGTCGGGGTGTCGTGTCGGGGTCAGGGGGTTAGGGGGTCGGGGGGTCGGGGTGTCGTGTCGGGGTCAGGGGGTTAGGGGGTCGGGTGTCGGGGTGGAGTCGGGGTGTGGTGTCGGGGTTGGGGGGTCAGGGGGTCTTCTCATTCTTCTACTACTTCTACTTCTTCTCATTCTTCTACTTCTTCTCATCCCCCGTCTTCTTCTTCTTCTTCTTCTTCTTCTTCTTCTTCTTCTTCTTCTTCTTTCTCCTCCTCCTCCTCCTCCTCTTCTTCTTCTTCTTCTTCTTCTTCTTCTTCTTCTTCTTCTTCTTCTTCTTCTTCTTCTTCTTCTTCTTCTTCTTCTTCTTCTTCTTCTTTCTCCTCCTCCTCCTCCTCCTCCTCCTCCTCCTCTTCTTCTTCTTCTTCTTCTTCTTCTTCTTCTTCTTCTTCTTCTTCTTCTTCTTCTTCTTCTTCTTCTTCTTCTTCTTCTTCTTCTTCTTTCTCCTCCTCCTCCTCCTCCTCCTCCTCCTCCTCCTCCTCTTCTTCTTCTTCTTCTTCTTCCCCCTTCTACTTAACCTAAACCTAAACTAAAAACCTAAACTAATTAAAACTAAACTATTTAAACTAATTAAACCTAAACTAATTAAACTAAATAACCTAAACTAATTAATTCTAAACTGAAAAAACTTAAACTAAAAAACCTTATCCAAACAGAAAAAAAACAAAAAAACAGAAAAAAAAAAATGGGAGGGGCTCACTGTGGGGGGCGGCGACGGGTCGGGGAGGGGCCGGCGACGGGGGGCCGGGGCGGGGCGGTGGAGGAGGCAGGGCGGCGGGGGCCCGGCCGGCGGGGGGCCCGGCCGGCGGGGGGCCGGGGCGGGGCGGTGGAGGAGGCGTGGCGGCAGGGGCCGGGGCGGCGGGGTGCCGGGGCGGGGCGGTGGAGGAGGCGGCGGGGGGCGCGGGGAGGCGGGGGGCCGGGGCGGCGGTGGGGCGCGGGGCGGCGGGGGGCCGGGGCGGGGGGCGACGGGGCGGTGGGCCGGCGGGGAGCCGGGGCGGCGGGGGCGACGGGGCGGCGGCGGCGGCGGCGGGGTGGGAGGAGAAGGGCGAGGCGAGGACGAAGTGAGTAACGGGCGGGGGGTACCTGCCGTTAGGCAAGTGCCTTTCTGCCTCTTTGCCGTCCGCTAGCGGACGGCAAAGAGGTGGGCCGTTAGAATTTTTTCAAACGAGCGGGCGGTGGGGGCCACCACACTCTTTGCCGTCTTCCAGCGGACGGCAAAGATTCTTTGCCGTCTGCTGGCAGACGGCAAAGAGCTGGCAGATGGAAAAGAGCTTCTTGCCGTCAGCCTTTTCTTTGCCGTCTGCTTATGTTTAGCTGATGGCAAAAAGCTTCTTTGCCGTTAGCTAGCAGACGGCAAAGAGCTGGCAGATGGCAAATTAGCTGATTCCAGTAGTGTTTGTAACATATCGCGAAGCAACAGGAATAGCACACGGCAACTGGAGGTTCACTCGAATATTTATTCGTGTGGGTATAGGGGTCAATATGGGTGTCCACGGCTCCGATGTTGATCATTGATCGGAAGGGGTTCCGGGTCATGTCTATACTTCACCGAACCTATAGGGTCACACGGTTAAGGGTCATCTATCTGCTGAATACTAGACAGGGAGTCTAAGAGAAAATCACCGAAAAAGTTTCGGACACCGAAAAGTTTCGGACAGCGGAATCATACCGCAGAGAGAGGTCATCGGATAAGTTTCGATAATACCGAAAAGTTGTTTCGGGATACACCATTAAGTCAAATTGGTTTCGGCACATGCCTGATAATTCTTGGAGGATGCCAGAATCATTCTGGAAGCTTTTTGGAATTTTCTGAGATAAAAACCGGAAATGTTCCGGAGCTGCCGGAGCCACTTCAGATGTGTTTCGCAGATGAAAATCACTAAAACCGGAATTGTTTCGGAACGCGTTGAAAATCATTTTAGTGGGTACTGGAAATTTTCTTAGCCCACATAAATATTTTCAGTTCGATCAGACGCTGAAAAATTTCGTCGTGAATAGTGAAAATCAGCTTTATGGTTACTTTATGGAAAGCCACCTTTTGGGGCTTTGCTCCAAAAGATCTTGGGGATGACATGGATGGATAGGAGCCATTTTTTGGGCCCCTCATGGGGGTGTGGCCGACCACATGGGGTATCCCCCCTTGGGGACCCTCTTGTTCCTTGGTTTCACTCCTAGGTCCTTGTGGAAGGACTTCATTCATGTGCATTTTGGGTTTTTTGTGAAACTACCCTACCCCCTTGGGATTTCCTATAAATAGAGGTGGAGGGGAAGCCCTCCACACTCATCCCTTGCTCTCATACACATGCCATGCATTATCTGGCTTCTTCTCTCCCTCCCACGAAAAGAGTTTCATAGAGCCGTAAGGCTGTCTGGGTTCCGGCAGGAACTAGTTCTGGACGGCGAAGCCCTGCCAGATAGATGACACCGTATGTGTGCAACTCTGTAGAGAGATCGTAGTTTCGGTCTTAGTTCGTGAGTGCCTCCCGAAGGGCTGTCCGTGTGACCGTTCGAGTTTCGAAGGTCCTCCCGAAGGGCTGTCCGCGACACCGTCCGGGGGGCTGTTCGACCGCCTCCTGGAGGGCTGTCTGAGGAGCAGATGAGGGTATACATCCTCGCGGTTGGGAGGTTGTAAATCCTAGCTGCGGGGATCTGCACCGCCGATCGTCATCGACTCTACTTCCCGCTGCGCTACGAGTCGGTAACGAAAAAGATCAAACCATGTATGCAGTCTCCATAGTGGTCCTGGGCTGGTGCGTAGGTCGAAATTTTTTGTTTTCTGCTGCGTTCCCCTACACAAAACCCCCAAACCCCCCCCTTTCAAAAAAAAAACAAAAACCTCAGCTCCTGCCAGGTGCTGACGCGTGGATGCCAATCGGTCCCGGTTGGTGGCACCAACCGGGACCAAAGGCCCTCCTGCCTGGGCTCCCCGCACCAGCCACGTGGACGACCTTTAGTCCCGGTTCGTGTAAGAACCGGGACTAAAGGGCTAGGGCATTAGTAACGACCCTTTAGTCCCGGTTCCTGAACCGGGACTAAAGGCCCTTATGAACCGGGGTAAAAGCCCCTTTTCCTACCAGTGCAATACAATACGTGCCATGCTTCCCCTGCTATCTCTAGGAAAGGACACCTCAAGATTGAACCCAAAGCTAAGCACTTCTCCCATTGCAAGAAAGATCAATCTAGTAGGCCAAACTAAACCTATAATTCGAAGAGACTTGCAAAGATATCAAATCATGCATATAAGAATTTAGAGAAGAACCAAATAATATTCATAGATAATCTGATCATAAATCCATAATTCATCGGATCTCGGCAAACACACCACAAAATAATATTACATCGAATAGATCTCCAAGAACATCGAGGAGAACATGGTATTGAGAATCAAAAAGACAGAAGAAGCCATCTACCTACTAGCTATGGAACCGAAGGTCTGTGGTAAACTACTCATGCATCATCGGAGAGGCAATGGTGTTGATGAAGAAGCCCTCCGTGATCGAATCCCCCTCCGGCAGGACGCCAGAAAAGGCCCCTAGATGGGATCTCACGGGTACAGAATGTTGCGGCGGTGAAAAAATGGTTTTTTGGCTCCTATGGATGTTTTCATGGTATAAGACTATATATAGGCAAAGGAGCTAGGTCAGGAGACCCTCGAGGGGCACATGAGGTAGGGGGCACGCCCTACCCCCTGGGGCGTGCTCTCCTGCCTCGTGGCCGCCTCGTTGCGTCTCCGACTTCATCTCCAAGTCTTCTGGTTTCCTTTTGGTCGAAGAAAGATAATCACGAAAGTTTCATTCCGTTTGGACTCCGTTTGGTATTCCTTTTCCGTGAAACTCTAAAATAGACAAAAAAAACAGAAACATGCACTGGGCTCTCGGTTAATAGGTTAGTCCCAAAAATAATATAAAATAGCATATAAATGCCTATTAAACATCCAAAACAGATAATATAATAGCATGGAAAAATAAAAAATTATAGATACGTTGGAGACGTATCAAGCATCCCCAAGCTTAATTCCTGCTCGTCCTCGAGTAGGTAAATGATAAAAACAGAATTTTTGATGTGGAATGCTACGTAATCTATTTATCCATGTAATTTTCTTTATTGTGGCATGAATGTTCAGATCTGAAAGATTCAAAACAAAAGTTTAACATTGATATAAAAACAATAATACTTCAAGCATACTAACAAAGCAATCATGTCTTCTCAAAATAACATGGCCAAAGAAAGTTATCCCTACAAAATCATATAGTCTGGCTATGCTCTATCTTCATCACACAAAATATTTAAATCATGCACACCCCCGATGACAAGCCAAGCAATTGTTTCATACTTTTGATGTGCTCAAAAATTTTCTATCTTCACGTAATACATGAGCGTGAGCCATGGATATAGCACTAAGGTGGAATAGAATATGGTGGTTGTGGAGAAGACAAAAAGGGAGAAGATAGTCTCACGTAAATTAGGCGTATCAACGGGCAATGGAGATGCCCATCAATAGATATCAATGTGAGTGAGTAGGGATTGCCATGCAACGGATGCACTAGAGCTATAAGTGTATGAAAGCTCAAAAAGAAACTAAGTGAGTGTGCATCCAAATCGCTTGCTCACGAAGACCTAGGGCATTTTGAGGGAGCCCATCATTGGAATATACAAGTCAAGTTCTATAATGAAAATTCCCACTAGTATATGAAAGTGACAAAATAGGAGACTCTCTATCATGAAGATCATGGTGCTGCTTTGAAGCACAAGTGTGGAAAAAGGATAGAAACATTGCCCCTTCTCTCTTTTTCTCTCATTTCTTTATTTGGGCCTTCTCTTTTTTATGGCCTCTTTTTTTTCTTTCTTTTTTTTCGTCCGGAGTCTCATCCCGACTTGTGGGGGAATCATAGTCTCCATCATCCTTTCCTCACATGGAACAATGCTCTAATAATGAAGATCATCACACTTTTATTTACAACTCAATACTTAGAACAAAAATGACTCTATGTGAATGCCTCCGGCGGTGTACTGGGATGATGAAGGAATTATGAACGATGGCTTTGCCACAAATACGATGTCAACTAGATGATCATGCAAAGCAATATGACAATGATGGAGCGTGTCATAATAAATGGAACGGTGGATAGTTGCATGGAAATATATCTCGGAATGGCTATGGAAATGCCATAATAGGTAGGTATGGTGGCTGTTTTGAGGAAGGTATATGGTGGGTGTATGGTACCGGCGAAAGTTGCGGCTGTTTTGAGGCTGGCAATGGTGGAAGGGTGAGAGTGCATATAATCCATTGACTCAACATTAGTCAAAAAGAACTCACATACTTATTGCAAAAATCTATTAGTTATCGAACGAAGTACTACGCGCATGCTCCTAAGGGGATAGATTGGTAGGAAAAGACCATCGCTCGTCCCCGACCGCCACTCATAAGGAAGACAATCAATAAATAAATAATGCTCCAACTTCATCACATATCGGTTCACCATACGTGCATGCTACGGGAATCACCTTAGTTGGTGGATTCTTCTTGGCCAGATCCTCAAAATCTCAATGCACACCACCAAGCAGTCCTCGAGGCGCTTCTCCTTCACCGTGGAGTCGACCCTAATGGTAGTTGTGTCGTCAGAGGAAGCCATAGCTGCGAAATCAATCAATGTTAACACATTTCATCACACAATGAAAAAAATATAAGAATCAAACATCAAAGATTACTTCTAAGCAAATTCATCATGGTGGACACTCTCGCGGATATTTGGACCTTCGGTGATAGTCGAGCTGGGCGAGCCCTTCACGTGTTATGAAGGTATAACAGGAAGAGCTCACCAAGATCGACCATTATCCTGAAAAGTCGATTTTTTCCTCCGAGAACAACTCTAATCGACCGCCGATGATGGTCGCTCTTTCTCTGCTCGTCCTACATGAGAAATATCATAGAGGAGGAGCAGAGGAAGGGCGTCCCCCCTATGACAACATTCGATAACATCTCTCATCTATCAAATAAGGTGGACACTCGATCTGGTGGTGGTATATATGATGGACACTGTCTCACAGGAATTTGAACTTTCGATGATAGTCAAGCTGGGCGAGCCCTTCATGTGTTATCACGTTATAATAGGAAGAGCTCACACAGATCGACCATCATGATCAGAAGTTGATTTTCTTCCACCAAGAACAACTCTCATCAACACACTCTCAAATATATATGGTGGACACTCTCTCCTGTGGTGGTATATATGGTGTCGTGCATACGAAGATCTATGGGACAGACAAAAGCCGCTTTGCGGTTCGACTAGGGAGATCAACAAGCACAAAGAGCAGAACTAACAATACACACAAAGATTGAGCTCAAGTACAAGGAGCACTGCTTGCCTGCAAGGATGCACGGGAAGTGCAGCTACGCGTGTAAATGAGTAAAGTGTCGACCTCTATAAAGGTAGCCGTTTGCCTCCTTTTATAGATGAACGAGTCACAGTGGAAAAACAAACTTTACACAAGGTAAATAGTGGCTACAATGCTATCATACCTAACTCGGACGGGTTAGGACAAAGGCATTAAATGCGCCGTGAGGTGTCGTGCTCGGACGGGTTAGGACAAAGGCATTAAATGCGCCGTGAGGTGTCGTGCTGGTGTTACTTGCCGGCAAAGATTGTCTCTCCTTCTGAGTCGTTTACCTAGCTACCTCATATTATCTGGACACGCCACCAGGACGGGTGTCATTAAAGTTGGTTGTTTGGCAGCAAGCTGACACGTGCTAACTATCTAACTATTTAAACATGTCTTGTTACTTGTCCGTGGGCAAGGTGGGACTAAAGTTTCCCTGGAGCCCGATCTTTACCTAGAGCACGACTCGGCAAGTGTTTATGTGCCAAGAGCGGCCCTCGGTACAGGTGCGGTTGGATTATAAATTAAAAAAAAGTGCCCGGTACAGGTGCGGTTGGATTGTAAATTAATAAAAAGTGCCGGCACCCATTCTTTAGGATATGGATTGCCATCATAAACATTCTCTGTCCGAAGATGAAGATTCATAGTGACAATACATATTCTTAATATTGAAGAAAAGCTTAATGTGGTTAGACTATCAAACTATTTAAACATCTCTTTTTGCTTGTCGGTAGGCGTGGTGGGACTAATGTTTGCCAAATCTTTGTTGAGAGGTGCTCTCGGCAAATAGGTGCAACCGTGATCATGTCGTTATTAGCCGCCGGATGTGCCGCATGGCATCTTTGGCGTGCGGCGGCTTCTTGGCTCCCGGCAAATAGTGCCTTTGCCGAGTATTGTCTTTTTGCCGAGGTCTACTCTTGGCAATATCATATGTTACTTTACCGAATTTCCGTGGTTTGGCTCTCGGCGAAGAGCCTAGCATCCGGCGTATACGAAAATTCCAGTAGTGACAGATGCACGTAGGGATGTAAATGACAAATAAACGGCGCCTGCAAGTCCTGAGATAGCTTTAGTTAGCTTGATAGTTCAACCCTCCCCCCCCCCCCCACACAAAAAAGGAACATTATTGAACTGTTAGATATAAGTGGGTTTACGGGATTAGCCGGGTCCTGTTTAGATTGCTAGGTGCACAGGTTGATGACTAATGCTATTAACTCTTGAACAAAAAAAAATAGTGATTTATTACTCGATCCATGCTTCTCAAACTTTTGTTCTGATTACTCATCTTCGTACAAACTTGTTAAACAATCGTACCGGGTGTACTAAACTTGTTAAACCTGGCTTTCATCATTTCAACTCGGTTACGTACTGCCTAGATGGAAAATGATGCACGCAAGTTGCAGAATCAGACTTACAGTCCTTTAAATAGTACGTACAACAGTTGATTAATCTAGTGAAAGCGAAGTTTTGGCGAAGGCGCTAGCTAGGGAACATTGACTAGTACGAAATAACCACGTACGAAAGCGACCGGTGTGTATAGACCACCGATGATGTGTGTGGACAACGTGGTCGCTCGCGAGGCCACGCAGGTAACAGTGACGAGTCTTTGCGCCACGGTGCCTCCACTGCCAGCCAGCCACAACACCGCCACGGCGCCACTCCCCGGACATCATCTGGTGGTGCTATGTGATGGCGCTTTGTCTTACGCCAGCGAGAGATTGAGAGTGATCACTCGTACGTAGCTAGCTAGCTAGGGCTCTCAGGACTAACATATAACGTCACTTGTTAATTGGCTCAGCAACTAGTATTAACCTGGGCTTGGATCAAGCTATAATGAATCTGTAACCCGTCCCTTGATCGCACACACCTTTCAATTGAACAGATCTATCGATCGAGAGGATGGGGAGGGCGCCTTGCTGCGAGAAGGTGGGGCTGAAGCGAGGAAGGTGGACGGCGAAGGAGGATGACACTCTCGCAAAATACATTGCTGGGCACGGCGAGGGCTCATGGAGGTCTCTGCCCAAGAATGCGGGTAAATATGGCATAAGCTGTTTTGCTTGTTCAACTTAATTAGTTGAATCTTCAAGATCAGACAGACTACTTAACTAGCTATACCTTCATGACTAACATGAGGGAGTACTACAAATATGTTAATATGTTCCAGCTTCCCATTGTATTAATACTGCAGAGCTACTGAGGTGTGGCAAGAGCTGCAGGCTACGGTGGGTCAACTACCTGAGGGACGGGGTGAGGAGGGGCAACTTCTCTAAGGAGGAAGACGATCTCATCGTCAAGCTCCATGCTACATTAGGCAACAGGTACGGGCCTTGGATTACTCCACCATTAATAATATATATATATATATATATATATATATATATATATATATATATATATATATGGAAAATCCTTACTACCATCTGGCATATTAAGATCCCAGTTTTGCAAGGGGGTGATGTACTTCTATCGTCTTTATTTTCTTCGCATAGGGCATGTACGGTGCTGCTGTCTTAGGAGTGTCAAGTAGGATAAATGCCGAGATGGAGGAAAGAAATAATAAGAAAAGGCTTGTCTTCTCTTATTTAAGAGATGATATCTTAACACAATATATCTCATCATGTTTATAGCAATAGCTGGTTATTGAAGATATGGCTAAAATATAACCCATTGTAGAAAAATATTTTTGTCATCTCTAAATTACAGGCAACACTTGATATAAAGATTGTCTTATCAACCATTGTGCATGCCCTTATTAAGGGGATTAAGATTCCAAGAAGGTTTGAAGTTACCTTTTTAGTAATGGCAGGATTCTTACATTCATTAAGAATAAAATATTTGCTCGTAAATTAGAAAAAACCGAGCGAAAATCAAGTTGCCCAGTTGATTATGAAAAACTAGGTGAAAAAACATCACAACCGCTGAGCGGCGTATATAAGGTACCTCACTCACACCATTATAATGAGGGTTTTGCCGAGACAGCGCACACGCGTCATCATCATCGCTCCTCCCCAAGATGTGTCATCTCCATCCCTGAACCTTGACAAAATGACTTTGACTTCGCCGTAGGCGATCATGGACTCAACCCCACATTGAAGAGGCCTTATGGGGCTATATGAAGATTTGCATCATGACTCAGACACCTGCAACTAGACAGCCCAACTCCATCTCTGAGAAGAGCCGCAAAGGAGAACTAGGCACGGCTGCGCCGCAGAAGATCATTGAAAGAACCACCTGCTGCTCGTCATCGTACGCTACCAAGCCCCGCCAGTAGATCTTTGACTTCACGGCAGCAAACCAGCCGAGACAATCTCACAGACACATTCGAGAGGAGCGAACTACTTCAACTAATGTCATGTCTCTGACATTGCTCCCAATCATTTTTGCCATAGAAGCCCTGATGCCAACACCTACATGGAGAGCAACCTCATTGCCCACACAACACGAGGTCAAACACGCTCGATGCCGCCGAAATCTCTTGATCGCCGCCCTGACCTTCATCTGCCAGGCTGTGCCCTACGCAATCCACCATTGCCACCTTTCGAGGCCGCCACCCCAACATGCCACCACTCGCACTCGAGTTGCAACGTCACATGACCCGCAACCAATGCTGCTTAGGGAAACGACACCTAGACCATGAACGCCACACCACATCCTAGGCCTGTCAACCCGACATGCCACCACACACTCTTGACCGGCAATGACGTACGACGCAGATGATCGCAGTGCACGCTGCTCAAGACAACCACACGCAGACCACGAACGCTACACCCTATCTGGGGGCTCCTCCCAGACATACTGTCCAACCGCCTCTGCTAGGGCACGTTGACCGGGCTGACAAACCTGCAAACCAATTATCCCAAGATTTCCACGGAAGCGAAGGCCAAGCCGCTGCACCGCCTCATGGAGCTTCCTCGCGCAATGCTTTCGAAGGTCGCCGCCAAGGCACACATCAGCCGTTTGGGGCCGCTGCCCTGGCCTCCACCAGGAGAAACTGGTCGCACTAAGCACAATCTAGCTCTCCCAAGAAACATACCCAAGGAGGAAACGACGAAGGTGCTGCCGTATCCCACTCCGGAAACCATCTGGAGCTTAGGTTTTTACTCGGAGAGCCCAAGCCCCTAGTAGAGGAAGTGGAGTTCCACGGGGATGCCTCCAAGAAGGGAAACAATGCCCGAAAAACTGCCACCATCGACGGCACCCGATAGTTATGTTATGGCTTTTGCTTGGAACACACCAATACCTACATAGGCCTGCAGATCTGGACAAGTCAAAAGCGTCGGGATCATCGGAGCCGGTCCCCCTAGGCATCGTGACTTTTGTCGTCGACGACAGAGCTCAACAACTCTAGCACCCACAGGAGCACACCTCAAGCTACCCGTGAGAAGCCAGCGCACAAGCTGGGACTTCAACCGGACATGGATCGGTCGGATGAGCCCATCCCGGCCAGCACCACGACGAACAAGCCATGGGCCCGGGGCCCCCGCTCCAGCTTCCTCCTTGCAGCCCTAGCACCGAACACCGTCCGACAGGCCACTGCAGCTGTGGCGGATCCAGGAATTAAACTTACCTGGGGCAAAACATTTAAGGTCTAAATTTTTTGACGTACAAATGCATGCCTGCTCAACCAAACCTCATAAAACTCAAGTACGAAGCTAGATGCTCTCAAAATTAACATAACCAATAATCCGTAATAGTTCACCATTCCGGATAACTAGATAATGTAACAAACAAAAAAACACAAAATACAACACAAACATCAAGATAACTACTATCTCGCTGCTTGAATGATCCAGTCCCTAGCCGAAAATGTCCAACTCCATGTCTATAACTCACGTCACAGTCGCAAACATTGACTGAGGAGTACTTCCTGTTCAGGAAACAAAGCTTGTATTTCTATTTGCTTTGCATATTAGAAGCTTCATTAGACCTTTTAGATTCAGTATATAACCGAGAGAGACCCAAATAAGCAGCAATTGATTTTATTTTCTTATGGATTCCCTACATTACAACATCAGGAGGTTCAATAATTGGCTACAAGCCCATAAATTTAGGACGCTGACAATGCCCACACGTGTGGTGGGAGTAACACCCGCCGACACGCCCTATAAAACACAGATTACGTCACGTCACCGCACGCATGCATATGGGAATCTTTTTGAATTTCTAGTTTTTCAAATGTTTTATCTCTTAAATTAAAAATCCGATTGAAGATCCATTTTCACCATTACATCCATCGTGACGAGATCTTCGAAACTAGATCCCATATCAATATGTTTCGACGACTTGTTTTGGGGCTAAAAGTTGTCATGTCTATTACACATGAATTGCCATGGTATTTACACTGAAGTTGTCATGATATGTTTCAGCTATTTTTTTTCTTCTACCTTTAAATGTAAATTTTGGCATATTATAAAACGGGAATTAAGAAACTAGGCTTGCTATGAACCATAAACTAAAATTGCCATTGTGAATTACTTAAATTACCATGATACATGCACTAAATTTGACATGGTTCATAAAAAATAATTTCCATGCTCAAAAGTGGAATTGCCATGGTCAAAATACTAAATTTGCCATGATGGATACTCAAAATTGTCATGATGCATGCATTATATTTGTCGTGGTTAATTACTAAAAATTGACATGGTCAATTAATAAAAATTGCCGTAAAACGTAGTTGAAAATACAACAGTAGCTTTAAATCTAGAAGAAAAACATAGATAAAACATGTCATGACAACTTTAGTGTAAACACTATGGCAACTACAGTGTAAACATTATGGCAACTTTTGGTCAAAAAATCGTCGAAACATATCAACATGGGATCTAGTTTTCAAGATCTCGTCAAGACAGATTTAATGATGAAAACGGATTTTTGATTGAATTTTTTAATTAGGAGATAGAACATTTTTAAGCCAAAACCAAAAAGATTTTTGCTGATGTCATCTGTTTTGACGTGGCAAAAATGGATGGTAATGAAGGCGTGTGAGCCATGTTACTTCGTGCCACATGTGTGGACGTTAACATTAACGTAAATTTAAGGTTGATATGGGGAAAAATATATTAGATTGGACCGTTGAGTATACCTGCTGCGTTGCAAATTGCAACTTGACATTTGTGCGAGCTGATGTTGTTCCGCTGTCAGTCCTGCCTCACAAGTTCCACGTATGCCACACCGGGGACTACTTATCGTTCTCCCATTCGCTATGTGCCCAGCGTCCTGTGGGGCGAACTTCTGTGTCCGGCGACGGCGACGACGACAACTAGGTTAGGCGCTTGATTGGAGATTTTTCGGGATTTCCTGCTACATGGACGGCACTCGACATATAAGATATCGAATTTGGGCTGCAACTGGGCTGCTTCTATGCCTTTTTTACTTAAGTCTTAGACCACGTTACAAACGAACAATTTTCCTGTTGCATATCCATGCAGTCACATTGTCCATGCCATCCAAAATCGGGGTTGGACTTGGCCACTTGGAAAGTTGGAATCACATCATGCAGTTACCCGGGGCGGCCGACGATACCCGCCCCTACAGTGGCACCACCCCTGACTGCAGGAGCTACCTCACCAGATCCATCGTCGCCTAGCACCAGAGACATTGCACAGGGCCGCCGGACCCGCCTATAGAACAGCGTTGCCGACCGGGCCCATCTACAGCACGACATCACATCACCTCCTCCGCGCCATGTATGCCCCACCTTGCAGGCCCTCGTAGCACACGGAGGTCCCCGACCGCATCCACTCGCCGAGGCCGCATCCAGTGCATCACTCGGGATCACAAGGCCCCCGTCCAGTCCCATAATTCACCGCGATCACTGGTGCTACCACGTCTATCAGGCGCGGTTATAAGCCGCCATTAAGGAGATCAACCAAGCAGTGGATGAAGTTAAATGCCAAACGAAGGCGACGAGGAGGAGGTTGGCAGCATCGCAACAGCCGTGGCACAGCCCCACGATGTGCACACAGTTTCCGGGGCTCATGGTCGGTCAGACATGGCGAACGGACGCAGACGATTATTTAGACTAGGTTAGAGTATGGTTTAGTTAAAAAATGTATGAAATGTAATGAATGTGCTCCGCTTTATACGAAAATCATCCAATTTGCATAAAATTCGTTCGGTTTCCAAAAATGCAGTTTGAAATATTTATGCATAGCTTTGAATTACTGGCTCCCGCATCAGTGTCCGTGGACTGGTCACCCTGATCAGCGGATGGATGTGGTGTCCGGTTTGCGGGTCAGCATGGAAGATGCCGTTAGTTCTTGAACTAAAACCTGGGAAAATATTTTGAAACCTAGAGCAGGGAACAGTATAACTGTAGGACAAACGTCAGCAAGACTCCAAAAGTTGGCGAAATAGATAAATCCCGAACATTCGAATTTTAAGCATGGCAATCCGAACCTTTTCATGGCAACTTTAGTTAAGACGAGATTGATAAACATGGCAATTTTCTGACAAAAGAGATAAACTGGAACAAAGTTGCCCACCTCGCAACAACTAAATTTGCCATCGAAAAATGTTCGGGATTTATTGGGATCCAAAATTTGATCCCGAGAAGTTCAGAATTTCTTTGTTTTACTAACTTGTTGTGCATGTGGTACCTCGAAACTACTTTACTACCGAGACTTTTGTGTCCCATCCTTGCACGATGGTCGGTCCGATGGTGCGCTACACTTTATTTTATAGATGGATGGTTGGGTATGTAGCATCGTGCTAAAGTTCAAAAGTTCGTGCAATGAGCCTCCTATGCATAACAGCTCTCATGGCACCTAGACCAAATGTGTTTTTTTCTTTCAGTTTTGCATCTTCTTCTCGTATTTTTTTCTCGGTTATCACCTTTTGATAGTGGAACCCAATCCATTTTTTGGATCGATGTAAAAAACTTCAAAAGAAAAGCCTTCTTTTCTTTTTAGTAGCTGACGGGTCAGTCAAATTTCCTCTGCAGAGAACGTGTCTGCGCCAGCCACAACTCCATCCCATGACAAGCTTCTAGGTGGACTACTCTCGGCGTCATTCCAGGAATCCACCTGCGAGAGCCGATACAAGTCGTCCCTGTACCGGAAGCCATCGTCGCTCCCGCTCTCCCCGTACCTCGTGAAGAAGCTGCGGAGGTACGAGGCGTACCACAAAAAGTGCGGCCCTGGCACGCAGCGCTACCGGACGGCCGTCAAGCAGCTCCAGGCGGGGCGCAACGCCGACAGCTCCGAGTGCAAGTATGTGGTGTGGTTCCCCTTGAACGGTCTCGGCAACCGCATGCTCGCCATCGCCTCCACCTTCCTCTACGCGCTGCTCTCCGGCCGGGTCATGCTCGTCAATGTGCCGCAGGAGCAGGAGGGACTCTTTTGCGAGCCCTTCCCGGGCACCTCCTGGGTGCTCCCCGACGGGTTCCCGGAGGGGAATCCGATGAAGCTCTACGCTGGTGCGCCGGAGAGCTACGTCAACATGCTCAAGAATAATGTGATCCAATACGACACACCGGCGTCATCCCTTCCGGCACACGTGTACCTCCACCTCGAGCAGATCGGGCAGAGGCTGTCCGACAACATCTTCTGCGACGACGACCAGCGGCTTCTCGGCAAGTTCGGCTGGATGATACTCAAGTCCGACAGCTACTTCGCGATGGGGCTGTTCCTGACACCCATGTACGACAAGGAGCTGGCGAGGATGTTCCCGTACAAGGAGGCGGTGTTCCACCACCTCGGTCGGTACCTCTTGCACCCGACCAACAGGGTGTGGGGGATCGTGAGAAGGTACTACGAGGCATACCTCGCGGGGGTGGATGAGAAGATCGGGTTCCAGATCAGGATCTTCCCGGAGAGGCCGGTCAAGTTCGAGAACATGTACGACCAGCTCACCAGGTGCATCAAGGAGCAGCGGCTGCTGCCGGAGCTCGGAAAGGCGGAGCCGGCGGCGAACGCGTCTGGCGATGGGAAGGTGAAGGCCGTGCTGATCGTGTCCCTGTACTCGGGATACTACGACAAGATCCGGGGCATGTACTACGAGAACCCGACCAAGACAGGGGAGATCGTGGCGGTTTACCAGCCGAGCCACCAGGAGAAGCAGGAGTCCGCCTCCAACGAGCACAACCAGAAGGCACTGGCGGAGATCTACCTGCTCAGCTACTGCGACAAAATCGCCACGAGCACCTGGTCCACGTTCGGGTATGTTGCCTACGGCTTCGCCGGCGTAAAGCCGTGGATCCTGCTCCGGCCGGACTGGGACAAGGAGATGTCCGACGTCGTGTGCGTCCGGTCCACGTCCGTTGAGCCGTGCCTGCACTCGCCGCCCATCCTCGGGTGCCGGGCGAGGGAGGAGGTCGACGTGGCCCGTGTCAAGCCATACGTCCGGCACTGCGAGGACGTCCGGTCCGGTCTCAAGCTGTTCAATAGCTAAACATGGAGCTAGTATCGTGTTCTGTTTCGCTCCATGTTGCGAAAACGGCATAAGTACGGTTTTTCTAAAGTTGTCTTCTTTCCCAACTGGAATAATTAGGTGTTTGGGGTTGTCCTTCAATTCCTTTCGTACTGTATTCAAACTGGAAATTACTCCATCCGTGAGTAAATGAAATTTCGAAACTCAGATAAAGTCTGATTCATAGCGCTCGCCAAATCACCACGAGCGTCAGATCACATGCCTGCTCACAAAGAAAAAGAGTCATGTATGCATAGTTTTTACACGCCCGGCGATAAAAGAACATCAGTCCGGCAGTCCCAGCTTCCACGCTCCAGGTGACGTCAGTGTTGCGTAGGCCGCTTCCGTCTCGTTCCCTCCCTATCCTCATGCACCTCACTTCCTTTCTGCGATGATGAGCTCATGAAGGGTTATCAAACGGAAGGAGATCCAAAATGGTATAACATAAAGGACATCCTAGAGAAATATTTCGCTTGTAACACTAGAAAAACACACATTGCCTAGTAAGAATATGTAAGCCAAGTGCTGAAACTAGGGTTTTTGGCTTATGCGAACCCAAGCCGAGTATGCACCTGAGGGCACACAACGAACATGCATGACTCGGCGTGTATGTTGTCAACCCAGTGACCTCGGCTTAATACAAATACATGGCGTACACTCAGGTAAGCCGAACTTTCCCCGCCGAAACACTCGGTTTATATCTCAACTCAGGGCAAACCGTACCTGCCACGTGGCCCGCACGCCGCCCGCTGACGGCTCTGTGATGGCACTGTCGGTAAGCCGAGTACCCGGTATAATACACTCGGCTTACGGAGCACAAAATACAAATATTGCAAGAAATAAAATTGGTGAGTTGGACTTATAACTATTACTTGTTGCATTTCTTTTCATTTCCCCTATTTCTCACACATTCTATCTACGTTAGTTTTCATCGCGCTATCGATCTCATTTCATCATTGTTAGAAAAAACAAAGACACGTACTCGATCTACCGAGGACTAAAAGTAATCGCACGAAAACGACACAGAGATTTGTTAATGGGATTCACCGATTGGGATATATAACACCACTTGAAAGGTGATAGTTGGGAAGACTCGGAGAGCTGAAAGTCAACCAACAAGCCGGAATAGTGATATGTGTGTTGGCATCCTCGAATTTAACACACATATCCTTGTAGTTTGCGATGACATCCTAGAATTCCATATATACGTATACATTGTGTGGTAGAAGGTGCTAGCATCATTTTCGAGGTTATGGCTTCCACCGATGACGTAGCTTCCTCTAGGGTCAACTCCACACTCAAGGAGTCATGCGGCATTGAGGACCGCTTGGCGACCCTCCTTAAGGAGAACCCGCAGCTCATCCGTATTAAGTTTTTTGTCGATCTGCCGACGAAGGAAGCAACACCTAAGGAGGGTGTCAACCCTTTGCCACTGACTCCAGCGACCACCATTCCCGACGATGCTTGCTCCTCCACTGAGACGGAGATCCCCACCATCTCCGACTCCATGTTTACCGGCTTCACAGACTACCAGTCTGATTAGAGCTCCGTTTTAAGAGGAGCCTTGTTAGATAGTTTGATGCTGATGTCGTGAATGTAGTTGCTGATGTCTATTATGAGTATAACTTGAGTAGAACTTGTAATGTTGTATTTGGGTATATGAATCATTAATGCTTATGGTGGCTATGTTACTTGTGGTCTTCTAAACTTCTGTTGATTCTCCTGTTTTGCTTGTTCAAATCATATTCTTCTATTGGTAGATGAGGTGATTTTTCTCCACTGCGACCCGTCAGCAGGTGCTCTCAACATGCCGTCTTTCTCACGGTCCTCTCTGTGCCATCGCATCAACTTGGCCTACTCTTTGTTTCCAAACAGGCGTTTCAACCGTGGTATTATAGGAGCATACCACATCACCTTGGCAGGAACCCTCTTCCTGGGGTGCTCGCCGTCAACATCACTAGGGTCATCTCGTCTGATCTTATACCGCAATGCACTACATACCGGGCATGCGTTCAAATCCTCGTACGCACCGCGGTAGAGGATGCAGTCATTAGGGCATGCATGTATCTTCTGCACCTGCAATCCTGCAGGGCACACAACCTTCTTTGCTGCATACGTACTGTCGGGCAATTCGTTATCCTTTGGAAGCTTCTTCAATATTTTCAGTAGCTTCTCAAATCCTTTGTCAGGCACACCATTCTCCGCCTTCCACTGCAGCATTTCCTTTTGACTTTCTCAATTGGGGTACAAACCTTTTTTGTGATCCTCTAACATGCGATCGAACTTCAGCTTCTCCTTTTGACTTTCGCACTGTCTCCTTGCATCAACAATGACCCGGCGGAGATCATCATCGGGCACATCGCCTGGTTCCTCTTGATCTTCAGCAGCTTCCCCCATTGCAGCATCACCGTATTCTGGGGTCACATAGTTGTCATCGTCCTCTTCTTCTTCGCTGTCTTCCATCATAACCCCTATTTCTCCGTGCTTGGTCCAAACATTATAATGTGGCATGAAACCCTTATAAAGCAGGTGGGTGTGAAGGGTTTTCGAGTCAGGGTAAGACTTCACATTCCCACATATAGGGCATGGACAAAAGATAAAACAATTCTGCTTGTTTGCCTCAGCCACTTCGAGAAAATTATGCACGCCCTTAATGTACTCGGAGGTGTGTCTATCACCGTACATCCATTGTCGGTTCATCTGCGTGCATATTATATATAATTAAGTGTGTCAAACACCATTACAGAACATCATGAATTGATAAGTGACCAAATTCATAGAAGTTCATCATCACATTAAAACCAAAGTACATACATAGTTCTCATTGAACAACATATAGCTCTCCAGGGCATCTAATTAAACCATATATCCATACATTGAACTATGTAAAACATTTCAATGCAACAACAAATGCGATCATAATCGCAACCAAGGTAACAATTGACCCAACGACATAATGATACCAAGCCTCGGTATGAATTGCATATTTTCTAATCTTTCTAATCTTCAAGCGCATTGCATCCATCTTGATCTTGTGATCAACTACGACATCCGCAACATGCAACTCCAATATCATCTTCTCCACCTTAATTTTTATTATTTTTTCCTTCAAGTAATTGTTTTCTTCTTCAACTAAATATAACCTCTCGACAATAGGGTCGGTTGGAATTTCCGGTTCACATACCTCCTAGATAAATAAAATCTATGTCACGTTGGTCGGCATAATTGTCATAAACAATAAATGAACCAAATAGTTATAAAGGATAATATATACCACATCCAAATCATAGACAGAACGAGGGCCGACGGGGGCGGATACCAAAACCATCGCACTATATAATAAGAAGCAATAATAAAAGTAAGAAAATTATACAAGTATCTATCTAAGCATACAAGTAAGAATTTTTTCCTTTCAGAAAGAAGATAAGAACAAGAGGCACACCAAGGTGGTGCCGGTGACGAGATCAGCATGGGCGATCGACGGCGGTGAAGATGGGGACGGGACGTGACGGACCGCTAAACCTAGACAAATATTGAGGAAAATGGAGTTTGGAGGTCGAGCTTGGAGAGGAGAAAGCTTAAGTAGTGTGGCTCGGGCATTTCATCGAACACCTCATGTGCATAGGAGGTGAGCTAGAGCATCACAAAGCCCACCCCTTGCCGGCCAGAAAAACCAGAGCAGTGTGGAGTGACCTGCTCGCCGGCGAGAGGGTATATATAGGCAGATCATTGGTCCCGGTTGGTGGCTCGAACCGGGACCAAAGGACACCCTTTGGTCCCGGTTCAAGCCACCAACCAGGACCGATGGTGGTGGGCCAGGAGCGAGGCACATTGGTCCCGGTTCGAGCCAAGAACCGGGACCAAAGGTGCCAGATGAACCGGAACCAATGCCCCACGATGGCCCGGCCGGCCCCCTGGCCTCACGAACCGGGACCTATGCCCCCATGGGTCCCGGTTCTGGGCTGAACCAGGACTAATGGGCTGGCCTGGACTGAACCAAAGCCCTGTTTTCTACTAGTGGTTGTCAATCCCTTCATGGTTAATTGTAAGAGTGAGACCTCATAGAGATAGATAAACGGTAAAGTAAATATTTTTGGTATTTTTGGTTTATAGATCGGAAAGTAAAAGATTGCAAAATAGTAGATCGGAAACTTGTAAGATGTAAACGAGATTCAATATAATGGAAAAGAGACCCGGGGTAGGTTTCACTAGTGGCTTCCCTCAAGATAGCAAATGTTGTGTGAACAAATTACTGTCGAGCAATTGATAGAAGAGCGCAAAGTTATGACGATATCTAAGGCAATGATCATGAACATAGGCATCACATCCGTGTGAAGTAGACTGAAACGATTCTGCATCTACTACTATTACTCCACACATCGACCGACTTTTGCCTTCATCTAGAATATTAAGTTCATAAAGAACATATTAATGCATTAAGTAAGATGACATGATCTAGAGGAATTAACTCAAGCAATATGATGAGCACCCCTTCTTTTTATCCTCGATGGCAACAACACTAGTAGAAAATAGGGCTTAGGTCACAGGGCAGTTTTCACATTAGCCCCGGTTCAGTCACGAACCGGGACTAATCTGAGCATTGGTCCCGGTTCGTGAGCCCAGGGGGCCGGCCGGGGCCTCGTGGGCATTGGTCCCGGTTCGTATGGACCCTTTGGTCCCGGTTGGTGGTACAAACCGGAACCAATGGGCCACGCTCCTGGCCCACCACCCTTTAGTCCCGGTTCATACCACAAACCGGGACTAAAGGGCTGGTCCCAGTTGCGGCCAGTGTTTAGTCCCACCACGCCAACCGAAGGGCGCTCACACCAGTTTATAAGCCCGTCCCTCTATGCCTTGTTGAGCTTCTATGAAAGTGAAAATAGATGCCCTTATACAGGAAATTTGACTTAAATTCATAGTAAATTTCATAGAAATTTTGTATGAATTTAGGTTGAATTTTCTCTATAAGTGCATCTATGTTCATTTTTTATATTTATAAAATAAATAAACCTTAATAACATAAATAAAACTAAATAAACCTTAATAAAATAAAATAAAATAAACTATAGTAACTACAATAAATAAACCTTATTTAATTAAGTAAAAATAGCAGCAAGTAAAATAAATAAAAATAGCAGCAGTAAAATAAATAACAATAAAATAATTAAAGTAAAAGACATAAGTAATTAGAAATAAAATAAATAAGTTTTTTGTTGTAAGTAGAAAGAAAACCTTTTCAGAGTTCATTTGAAATGCTTTTCAATTTTAGGGTCTTATAGCTCAAAATAATTAGTAAATGCATGAAAAATAACAAATGAAGTCAGAAAGGATTGACAAATGATGATGTGGCTTTGAATGGTGCATTTTGAACACACAAAAAGTCAGGAGTTCAAATAAGTTTTAAAAAATAAAATCTCTTTGTAACAGACGAGTTTCTGGATGAAATCCTGATACTTTGAAGGAGATTGTCCGTTTTGTACACGAAGTGCATCCAGTTTTTGCCGTAACCCTCTCAACTTTCTTGCACATGCTATGTGGATGAAATGATGATATCATGCCAACTTTCAACCTTTTCAGAGTTCATTTGAAATGCTTTTCAATTTTAGGGTCTTATAGCTCAAAATAATTAGTAAATGCATGAGAAATAACAAATGAAGTCAGAAAGGATTGAAAAATGATGATGTGGCTTTGAATGGTGCATTTTGAACACACAAAAAGTCAGGAGTTCAAATAAGTTTTAAAAAATGAAATCCCTTTGTAACATACGAGTTCCGTCTGAAATCCTGATACTCTGAAAGAGATTGTCCGTTTTGTACACGAAGTGCATCCAGTTTTTGCCGTAACCCTCTCAACTTTCTTGCACATGCTATGTGGATGAAATGATGATATCATGCCAACTTTCAACCTTTTCAGAGTTCATTTGAAATGCTTTTCAATTTTAGGGTCTTATAGCTCAAAATAATTAGTAAATGCATGAAAAATAACAAATGAAGTCAGAAAGGATTGAAAAATGATGATGTGTCTTTGAATGGTGCATTTTGAACACACAAAAAGTCAGGAGTTCAAATAAGGTTTAAAAAATGAAATCCCTTTGTAACACACGAGTTTCCGGATGAAATCCTGATACTTTGAAAGAGATTGTCCGTTTTGTACACGAAGTGCATCCAGTTTTTGCCGTAACCCTCTCAACTTTCTTGCACATGCTATGTGGATGAAATGACGATATCATGCCAACTTTCAACCTTTTCAGAGTTCATTTGAAATGCTTTTCAATTTTAGGGTCTTATAGTTCAAAATAATTAGTAAATGCATGAAAAATAACAAATGAAGTCAAAAAGGATTGAAAAATGATGATGTGGCTTTGAATGGTGCATTTTGAACACACAAAAAGTCAGGAGTTCAAATTAGGTTTAAAAAATGAAATCCCTTTGTAACACACGAGTTTACGGATGAAATTTAAACTATTCAAATTTGGAAACTAATGGATTAACAGAAAGTTTATAATTATTATGAGCTAAAAGCAAAAAGAATAAAAAATAAAGCAAAAATCAAAAGAAAATAAATAATTCAAAAAACAAAAAAATACTGGAAAAAATAAAAAAATGTCGCCTAATGGGCCACACAGCCTGCATACGACTAGAAACCCATCTGCACATGGGCCAGGATGCAGGCCCGCAGGCCCAATAGGCCCAACATGGCAATGACAAAGGTAGGCATGTATAATGCCTGCATATTAGAGAGGAGCTCAGCACCTGAGCTGCAGCGCAGCTTATAAACAGGTGCTGAGCTCTCTCAGCTAGCGAGGTGGGACTAAACTTCCCACCGCACCGCGCCAGCACATTAGTCCCGCTTGGTGGCTCCAACCGGAACCAATGCTCCCCTTTGGTCCCGGTTGGTGCCACCAACCGGGACCAAAGCCCTCTGCTTCCCGCCCTTTGCGCTGGTGAAAAGAGGCCTTTAGTCCCGGTTGGTGGCACCAACCGGGACCAAAGGGTGGGTATTGGTTCCGGTTGGAGCCACCAACCGGGACCAAAGCCTTTGCTATATAAGTAGCACTTTGGAAATTTTCTGATTTCCATCGCCAGTGTCCCCCCGCCCGACGACGCCGCGAGCTCGATCTACGCCGCCAGGCTGCCCCATCGTCGTCGCCGTCGCCCGTGCCCCCGAGCCCACGCCATCGCCCGTCCCCGTCGTCCTCCGCCGCGCGCCCCCGAGCCGTCGCCCCGTATACGTCACCGTCGCCACCCTCCGCCCCCGGCCCGCCGCGGTCGCCGTTGCCCTCCGCCACCCTGTGAGCGCCGCCCTGATCCCCTCCTCCTCCTCCCTGTAATGGCCGCCGCCGCTGCCGCCGCGCCCCCTAGCTATAGTACTGTACGTAGTTTAATTTAGATTTGTAATTTAGTTGTATTAATTTGGATGTGTAGTTAGATGTGTAGTTAATTTAGTTGTTGTAATTTAGATGTATTAATTTAGATGTGTAGTTTAGATTTTTCATATTTAGAAGTCATTTATGTATGTTCATATTTAGAAGAAAAAGAAGGAGAGAAAAAAGGAAAATAAGAAGAGGAAGAAGGAGAAGAAGAAGAAGAATAAGAAGAAGAGGAGAGGAAGTAGAGGAGAAATAAATAAGAAGATGAAAAAGAAGAAAAAAAAGAGTAGAAGAAGAAGGAATAGAGGAGAAGAAGAAGAAATAGAATAATATATTTCTTCTTCTTCTCCTCTATTCCTTCTTCTTCTCCTCTTTTTTTCTTTTTTTTCTTCGATCTCCTCCTCTATTCCTTTCTATTTCTCCTCTTTTTTTCGTCTTCTTCCTCTTCTTATTTTTTATCGGGTATGTCGTTGTCGATATATGTACCCCCCTCCCCGATAACTTTTAGTAAGTACTACTTAGAAAGTGTTTAATAGAATTAGTTAGAAAAATAATAGAACTAGTTAAACTAGCTAGTTTATTTGTAGTAAGTACTACTTTATTCTATTTATAGTAAGGAAATTAATAGAACTAGTTTGTTTTTTTAGTTAAAGCAATTATTCCCGCATCGACGTCGACGATGCCTATCCCGCATCCTCGTCGTCGACTCGGCGGAGGAGGCCGGCTTGATCAGAGGGGCCATGTCCGGGACTGGGCTCCGCCGGGCTGGTTTTGGGAGGTGCTACCTTCCGGTGGGCGTAGGTTGGTGAGGAACCAGCCCGTCGTTGAGGAGGACCAGCACGTCCGTCGCTACATGGTTGCGTTGGAGGGCAGGTTCGACAATACCTGGCAGGTTCTTCAGGGATCTCACTGGAGCTATGATCCTGTGATGGTTCCGTCCCTTTGGGTGTCCACCGCCCGCGCCGATACCCGTCGGGCGCTACTGTTCTAGCTGTACTAGCGATGCTATATGTATGATAGTATTCGAGGTGTATTAGTGATAATATTCGGCGATGTACGGACGCATGGAGATGATGTAGTTTTTCTTATAATTGAATGCATCCTAATTTGAATACTACTTTATTTTGTGATTTGATTTTGCTTATTGAATGCTCAAAGTGGAAAACTACTCCGATCCTACTTTGAATGCTAAAATTGGAGAGCACTATGATTAGTTGATAGCTTATAGGGTTTTTGTTTTCGCAGAAATCTAGGAGCCCCCCGGGCCCCTCCATCATCCCCGCCCCCTCCGACATCGAGGTGAGACCAGCCAAATCCTCTTTTAGAAAGATAATTAAACGATATTTCGGGTTGACTGTAAGTCTGTCGAGTCTCCACCATATATGAGAGGACGAAGAATCCCGACTGTTGTCGTGGGGGTAGCTTCTCCTTCGTTCCCGTGTGCTAGAAAATTTGGTGTAATGCACTCGAGAACGAAAGGAGGAGCTACCATCACCGACAGTCGCAAATGTCAGAGAGGAATCAGTGAGGGAGAGTTCCACCATATATATATGAGAGGACGAAGAATCCCGACTGTTGTCGTGGGGGTCGCTTCTCCTTTGTTCCCGTGTGCTAGCTAGACATTTTGGTGTAATGCACACGGGGACAAAGGGAGGAGCGACCATCTCCAACGGTCGAATGTATACACCACGTGAGCTGAGAGTTTTCAAGAAAAGACTCGACAAACCGATAGTCAACCCGTGATGAATAATAATGATCTAACTTAGGTTTTTTAGTACATGTATTTAATTGTAGATGTTTAATATTTGAATTATATATGAACATAGGAAATGTCGTACTCGGACGACGAAAGTCTCCCGGGGGAGTGCGACTGGTGCCACGACGACCGAGGTCAGTGCGACAGGCCTCACCTGGACGAAGATCGGCGCTTCAGTATTAAGCTGGAGGAGACGTTCGATGTTGAAACGGTACGCAACGACGACAAGTGTTATTTTTTCGTAACTAAGCACGACTTCAACTATTTCAACGTGTACTTTTCATCTTTTACAATTCGGCTAGCTTATCCCATGCCATGCAAGACGCTACGTCTTGGAATGGATGGGTTTTGAAGACCATGAAAGTATGGAAACAAATAAAATTCACCTAAGGATCCATCATGATATAGATTTTGAAGTAAAGCTGTATAATTCTGAGAGCGTAACCCATTTTGGTTGCAAAAATTGGGAAGCATTTTGCAAGATGTATGGTTTTGATGAGGGTATGCTTGTCACCATGGATCTTGGTGATCCTGACATCGAGCAAGACAATATGGACATTTGGGTCCTTGTTGATACGCCTCCAATTCTACCGCTATGTGAGTTTCTCAAACATAGTTATTAGCTAATTTATATTGTTCATTTCAAAATAGTTGACAACTTATTTTTATTGACAGCTTATTTTGATTGTTCAAACAATGTGCGGAACATGGTAGACAGAACCTACTACACCGATGGCTCTGAGTTAACTTATAAGGAGAAAACTCATCTGGTCGGATTTTGTACTGATATTGAGAATTACAATATCTACAATCAAACTCCTCATCATTATGGTCCTCCATACGTGCCACTAGTGCACGTGTTGAACTACGGTAACTACTATGGAGATACCCTGGTAAGATTTCTTACTATTAGGACATCCGTGCATATTTTGCATAGTTCTAAAACTAGTGCATTATCATTGCTAACTATGAAGTTATTACTATGTTTTTCAACAGATAATCCCAGAGGATTGTGTGCCTCATTTGATGTATCAGAATGGTAGGCTTGATGTTTTGAATATACAACCAGGTCATCCTACGAATCTCAACTGTCCATACCGGATTTCTAAAAGAAGTGGAGACATGCAAATCAAAGAATGGAAAAAATGTATGGACAGTCACAAGGAGCTTCTTGGAAGCAAAAGGAAGCGAGGCGCAAGAATTGGAGACAGGATGATCTCCATTCTCCATAATGGAGAGTCAGGGTCTATATTGTTTTATGCTATTTTACCTTAAAGAGGGTATTTCGGTCCTACCTAATACTGATGATCTTGTGCTAAGAACAATTAAGTAGGGTTGGTTCGATGACTGTGAGGATGATGATCGTATGACTTGTTATTAATAACGAGTAGAAGTTGTATGATGATGATTAGTAGGACTTGTTATTATATATGATGATGCATGATGCGTGCATGAAGAGTTATTATATATCAGCGGGTGAAATGAACATGGATTGGATTGAAGTGAAGGCAACATGCATGTGGTTCGTGTCGAAAGTAGTACAATCCAAACTTGATCAAGTCCGGATTAGTATTACTTTCGACATGCACCACATGTTGCCTTCACTTCAATCTAAGCCATGTTTAGGCATAGCAGTACGTAGCGTTGGTAAACCAAGCACGGAGATATAAGAGAGGACACTTCTCTCTAATAGCTACCTAATAACAACCTAAATTAACCCCCCAAAATGTAGGAGATATGCCCTAGAGGCAATAATAAATGATATTATTTATCTCCGAGTTCATAATTATGTTTATGTTCCATGCTATAACTGCTATGGTTCTCGAGTCTGCAATAACCACGAGGCTCGGAGGAAGACTCATATGCACGTGTGGAATAATAAATGGTAAAATGTATTCCTAGTCTGGCCTCTAAGACTAGCTCAAGTGTTGCATGATGGTTATGTTTTCCTGATCATGGGCATGTCTATGTTACCAACCTTGAGGGCATAATGTTAAGAGAACATTTGTGTTGAATCGACCCGGAATGATGTTATGCTATGAGATTGATTCGTCACAAGTTTATTGGTACATAACACAGAGATGGTTAACGTTTGCATGATTCCTTAGACCATGAGAGTATCGAGTTTCATCATGCTTGCTTCATGAACTTTGGGGTTTGTTAAACGTCATCCGTAAATGGGTGGCTATTACGGCGGCTTACGGGTTGATGGAAAAGTGTGTCAAGTAACTTGATAGCTCAAGATTGGGATTTTCTCCTCCGACGATGGAGAGATATCTCTGGGCCCTCTCGGTGTTACGGTATCCATCATCGTCTGGCCAGACACTTTGTGATTTGATCACGGGGATGCCGGAACACGATAACGAGAAAAGAGAACAATACCGGTAAAGAGGTAACTTGCATAGTGGACAAGTTGTTGATCCACGGGAATGCCAACATGTCTCTCCTTGGGTATTTGTAACATATCGCGAAGCAACAGGAATAGCACACGGCAACTGGAGGTTCACTCGAATATTTATTCGTGTGGGTATAGGGGTCAATATGGGTGTCCATGGCTCCGATGTTGATCATTGATCAGAAGGGGCTCCGGGTCATGTCTATACTTCACCGAACCTATAGGGTCACACGCTTAAGGATCATCTATCTGCTGAATACTAGACAGGGAGTCTGAGAGAAAATCACCGAAAAAGTTTCGGACACCGAAAAGTTTCGGACAGCGGAATCGTACCGCAGAGAGAGGTCATCGGATAAGTTTCGATGATACCGAAAAGTTGTTTCGGGATACACCATTAAGTCAAATTGGTTTCGGCACATGCCTGATAATTCTTGGAGGATGCCAGAATCATTCTGGAAGCTTTTTGGAATTTTCTGAGATAAAAACCGGAAATGTTCCAGAGCTGCCGGAGCCACTTCAGATGCGTTTCGCAGATGAAAATCACTAAAACCGGAATTGTTTCGGAACGCATTGAAAATCATTTTAGTGGGTACTGGAAATGTTCTTAGCCCACATAAATATTTTCAGTTCGATCAGACGCTGAAAAATTTCGTCGTGAATAGTGAAAATCAGCTTTATGGTTACTTTATGGAAAGCCACCTTTTGGGGCTTTGCTCCAAAAGATCTTGGGGATGACATGGATGGATAGGAGCCATTTTTTGGGCCCCTCATGGGGGTGTGGCCGGCCACATGGGGTATCCCCCCTTGGGGACCCTCTTGTTCCTTGGTTTCACTCCTAGGTCCTTGTGGAAGGACTTCATTTATGTGCATTTTGGGTTTTTTGTGAAACTACCCTACCCCCTTGGGATTTCCTATAAATAGAGGTGGAGGAGCAGCCCTCCACACTCATCCCTTGCTCTCATACACATGCCATGCATTATCTGGCTTCTTCTCTCCCTCCCACGAAAAGAGTTTCGTAGAGCCGTAAGGCTGTCTGGGTTCCGGCAGGAACTAGTTCTGGACGGCGAAGCCCTGCCGGATAGATGACACCGTATGTGTGCAACTCTGTAGAGAGATCGTAGTTTCGGTCTTAGTTCGTGAGTGCCTCCCGAAGGGCTGTCCGTGTGACCGTTTGAGTTTCGAAGGTCCTCCCGAAGGGCTGTCCGAGTGACCGTTCGAGTTTCGAAGGTCCTCCCGAAGGGCTGTCCGCGACACCGTCCGGGAGGCTGTTCGACCGCCTCCTGGAGGGCTGTCTAAGGAGCAGATGAGGGTATACATCCTCGCGGTTGGGAGGTTGTAAATCCTAGCTGCGGGGATCTGCACCGCCGATCGTCATCGACTCTACTTCCCGCTGCGCTACGAGTCAGTAACGAAAAAGATCAAACCATGTATGCAGTCTCCATAGTGGTCCTGGGCTGGTGCGTAGGTCGAAAATTTTTGTTTTCTGCTGCGTTCCCCTACAGTGGCATCAAGAGCCATGCTATGCGTAGATGCAGGTTTCGATCTAGAATACATAGAGATGTATGGGTATTGCATAATATAATTAGGTAGTAGATGAGATCTATTGCTGAAAATTATTTATGCGGGTGACAGATGAAATCTGTTACCCGACGTTCTTGTTGCTTCCCTAGAATTTGCGTTTGCTCAATCTCGAGACAGCATGGTGGAATTTGACAAAGTTCTGGCAATCCATGATCCTGATTGATCATGGAAGTGCTATCAGTTCTTTGGGTTCTGCCGTAGTCAAAAGAAAGATGAAATTCGCAGATGAAAGGGCATTGCAGATATGATCTGCACGGTGGTCATGCGTATGACGAAGTTTAGTATGGGGCTCGAGATTTAATTATCTCAGGTTTCATACACCCCGAGATGTTAATCTAGCAACTTGAATAATCATACTTGATGATAAAACGTTGGTAGCTGCGGTTTAAGTCAAAACCTTAGAAGCCACGTAAATTTTTTTTTTGCATAAACCGATTAGAGGCGTCTAACTTGGTTTTGCAGGATGTGCATGTGATGTGGTATAGCAGTGCTCATACTAATTCGATTATGTATGAGATGACTATATGATGTAATTTGATTAACATGACCTGCGTGTCATGATTCGGCATGATGGCTGGAGCCATATGATTGCATTTTAATGACCTGCGTGTCAACCTTGTTGTAATGCATTATTTTGTTAGCTATAGAGATAGCGATATTATCTGGTGCATCGACAAGGTGGTGGCAATCTTCGTGAAGGTGACCACCAACGCGAATGCCAAAGACGAAGAAATGAAATACTTCTCCGTCAGAAAGGGCTATACCATATCATGCTATTATGAATTGCCTGAGATGTTTATCCCTTATGATGCACCCTTCTTGATTGCGCGGTAGTCGCTTTTATTAGGGTGATCTCTCACTTAAAATATCAAGTAGTTAGTGTTCTCCCAAGTGTAGCACCGTCACGGCACCTATCTTTTCGGGGTGCGCCATGGATGCATGGGTACGAACGATTAGAGAAGTGTGAGGCGGGTGAGGTCAGACCTCGCAGCAAGATCACTTGGTTGTCTTGACGTCATGGCAGGATCGTCCTGAGCTCGGAACACACGCATCAAAAGATGAGCAAGAGTCACATAGAGATGTGATCGGCAAGTTGGCCTACCCATTAAAATTCCCGTTATGAGATGATGATTCTATGGCGATGAATTGAAGTCTGGATCTTGCATCACTCAAAATTAATTGTGAGAGATATTGATTTGAGTGGGAGCGCACTGTTGAATTAACATGTTTAATTCTTAGTGCAATTAATTATGAACACTGTCTAAGTGTTTCTTGCATAATAGTTGTAGAATAATGGCTCGCATTTCCACTTTCCCTATTAAAATTGAATAGCTGTTAAATATCTGGTTAAAACTTTACGATTGGTAACGTAATATAAGGATTGTCCTCAAAAGTGCCGAGAAGGACTTTGTCCTATCACATGCTTTCCGTATCCTCCCGCTAATGCTATGGATCATGTGACTCTCGTCCTTCGATCCAAAAGCTAGAATTCTGTTACGGTCAAGTGGAATATGTTTGCTTCCATGAAACCCAAACTTCGAAAGTTGGGATAGTTATATGATATTCATGGAACTGGAAATTATTTTCAGATACAAACAAAGCAATGTTTGTTTGCAAGTATTAGTAAAAGTGTTTACTATGCATTTGACTGTTGGGAAAGGGATCCAGAAGAACGCCTGTCATATAATGAAAGGTGAATAAAACAACAACTTAAAGAGAAAGGAAGTGTCCAAAGGGTGTTAGTATGACTTACACGCCTAGGAAGTCCGGGGCTAATGCCACTCTTAAGTTGGGTGCTTCTTCTGAGAGTAGGAGAAATACTAAAAGTTAAACTGTTAGAAGTATAAAGGCAAAAGGAAAGAAGACTGGAATATCCAGCTCATGTATGAATGTCATACAAGTTTTTGATGTATAGAAGGCTGGTCAAAGATATAGTTCTTGCGAATTATGGTTAAACATGTTAATCACTAATTCTTGGGTATTGTGAGTTCATCACAAAATTGCCCGCTCGATTGCATTCTGTTGCAACTCGATGTAAGAACTACTATGGCCTGAAAGACTAGCTAGAAATGAGGTTAAGGTATACACAGGGAACATAGTAAATGTTACTATACCTTCCATCGGTGTATTGCCGTCTGTATTTATTTTCATAATTCATTTAGAGTTTTACAAACTCTATCCCATTGCATAAGGTATCTTGCAAGAAGGTTGTTCATAAGAGAACTTTTTATGTTCGATGTTATGAATAACACAAGGGCCATACTTTCATTATGAATGAGATGTATGTTATGAATATTGATAATAATACAATACCTCTGGGTTTACTTTCATAATTCATTTTAGAGTTTCATACACGCTAGCCCATTGCACAATGTTTGTTGCAAAAGAGTTGTTCATAAAAACAACAATTGTTGTTAAGTATTATGAATAACATGAAGGGCCATGCTTCCATCCAAGATGGCATGTATGTTATGAATATTGATGGAAATATGATACATCCATAACACTGACGCTAAATGTCGCAAGACTAAAAGAATACCACACAAGTGTGGCACTACATTTGGTCACATTGGAGAAACCCGCATGGAAAATTCCATTATGATGGATTTTGAAGTCTTTTTGATTTTGAATCATCTGACACTTGCAACTTTCCTCCGAAAAGTGAAGTGACTAAAATACCGTTCACAGGCCATAAGGAACGAACAACAAACTTATTAGTGATCATACATTTGATGTGTGTAGTCCGTTAAGTGTTGTTAGTAGTGGATTTATTTATCTTCAGAAATGACTCAAGTAGATATATGGATATTTACTTGATGAGACGTAAGTCTGGATCTTTTGAAATCATTCAAAAGGTTTTCAAAAATGAAGTAGAAGTTATTGTAACAAGAAAATTATGTTTCTGCAATTTGATTGCACAAAGGAATATTTGAGTTACATGTTTAGCGAATGTCTGATGAGTTGTGAAAGGGGTTTGATAACTTGCACCTCCCGGAACACCACTGCAAGTGGAAAGTCTGTGGAGATGTAATCAAACCATTTATGACATGGTAAGGTCAAGGATGACATAAATAAATTTGCCATTATCCCTTTTAAAGTGATGCTTTAAAGACTGCGGCTTTTACACTGAAAAGAGCTACATCGGGTCTGTTGAAATGAAGCCATGGTATGGTACGCCCAACCATGTTATATCTTTTCTTAACATTTGGAATATGGGGCTTGTGTAAAAGGTTACAAACCTATTCCAAATCAGACAAGTGCTACTTTGTAGGTTATACCAAAATGTTGGGTATTCCTCCCTCACTATACCGAGGCAAATAGTTTTGCCGCGAAACGGTGTGCGTTTAAAGAGAATGGTTCTTTCAAAAAGGTGAGTGGGAGAATAGTGCAACTCGACGAGATAAACAGTATCTACGTCATCAGATCAAAGGAAAGAGACCTTGGAAGTAATTCCAGAGTTTCCTACTGCGACTGATACGGAAGTCTCTACAATAAAATGTATGAACTTCGGTCGAACTTGCAGCTGAACCACGTAGGCAAGGCTCGTGCAAACCTCTCAGGTGCGCAAACGAGATATTGTTGTTAGACAACATTATACCTACGATACACAAGGAAGCGTTGATGGGCCCTGACTCCGGAATTGGCTAAATGCCAATACAACCCGAATTAGTTTCCATATAAGTGATTCAAGATTTAAACCTTGATACACCTTTCGGAAGACTTAGAGTCTAACGAATATTTATGGAACTTAAAACTGATACGGATAAAAATGTTTTATCCATAAAGCTCGACTTGTTGAAATAACAAGTTCAAGAGTTGACTACGATGAGGTTGTTTTCATCGTAGCGATGCTTAAAGTCGGTTCGGGTTGAACTAGCAATTAATACATATTTCAATCATGAGATATGAAACATGGATGATAAAAGGATTTCCATCTGATGGAAATGAAAGCTAGGACTTGTATATGATACAGTCCAAAGTAATTTGTCGATCCAGAGGATGCTAGTAGGTATGCAAACTTCAGAGTTCTAGCAATGGACAAAAGAGAGCAAAATGGAGTTGGAATCTTCGTGTTTTGATGAAATGGTCAAAGGGGTTTTGACTTCATCAATGGGTAATGAAGATGCTTGTAATTCAAGAAAGTAAGTGGGAGCATAATAATATTTCTAAAAACCTTATGTGCTTGGCACATTGGTAATTGGAAATAAATTTCTTGACACGAATTAGGACTTCATTTGAAAATAGTTTTTCGATGAAGTGCTTAGGCTAAATAGCCTCAATATTAGGCATGATGATCTATGGAGATAGATTTACCTAATGGGGCTAAGCAATGAATACATATTGACAAGATGCTAAAACCTTTTAGCATTTAAAACGCCAAGGAGTGATTCTTGCCAAAGTCACATGGAAAGAGTTTTTGCAAGACTCGGTGTCCCAAAACACTGATGAGTAAAATACATAATGCAGATTCCACACACTTTTGTGTTTGGATTAATCATGTATTCCATGGTATGTAAAACAACCAGATATGTCCGATACTCCCAAGGTGTTACGAGTATGGATACTAAAGTGATCAAAGTATTGATCGTGGGACAACAGTGAAAGATGTCATTGAGTACTAGAGTAAGTACTGATGATATGTTTTCTTGCAAGCGGAGATCATGAAGAGTTCGTTGTAAAAGGTTACATCGATAGTCTTCATCTTTTCACCGTGCAATTTTCAATTTAAGTTAAGGGTTTTGTGTAACACACAATGTGGTGGCACAGTTAGTTGGAATTTGTTCAAACTAGTTACTGTGGCGAATTCTATAACAAGGGCTAAGTATGTTGACGCTTTAGAAGCGACAAAGAAATTGTTGAATCATATAGTTCATTCATGAACTTAGTATAGTTCCAACATGGCTTTTGACAATGGGACACTACTGCAGGTAGTTGCTCCATAACTCAGTCTGAGGAATCCAGGTTCGACCTGTGATTCACATACATACAAAGCCAAGTCCACACAAAATATGAATTTTGTGAAAACGAGAAAACGCGAGGACATGCAAAGATACACAAGGAACTGAAGTCGTCAGATCCGTTGGACATCAGGCTATACCACAAGCGAAGCATATTTATACCGGTGTGCCACAGGTGTAAAGTGCATTAGCATTAACTAGATTATTGACTCTAGTGCAAGTGGGAGTCTGTAGGAGATATGCCCTAGAGGCAATAATAAATGATATTATTTATCTCCGAGTTCATAATTATGTTTATGTTCCATGCTATAACTGCTATAGTTCTCGAGTCTGCAATAACCACGAGGCTCGGAGGAAGACTCATATGCACGTGTGGAATAATAAACGGTAAAATGTATTCCTAGTCTGGCCTCTAAGACTAGCTCAAGTGTTGCATGATGGTTATGTTTTCCTGATCATGGGCATGTCTATGTTACCAACCTTGAGGGCATAATGTTAAGAGAACATTTGTGTTGAATCGACCCGGCATGATGTTATGCTATGAGATTGATTCGTCACAAGTTTATTGGTACATAACACAGAGATGGTTAACGTTTGCATGATTCCTTAGACCATGAGAGTATCAAGTTTCTTCATGCTTGCTTCATGAACTTTGGGGTTTGTTAAACGTCATCCGTAAATGGGTGGCTATTACGGCGGCTTACGGGTTGATGGAAAAGTGTGTCAAGTAAATTGATAGCTCAAGATTGGGATTTGTTCCTCCGACGATGGAGAGATATCTCTGGGCCCTCTCGGTGTTACGGTATCCATCATCGTCTGGCCAGACACTTTGTGATTTGATCACGGGGATGCCGGAACACGATAACGAGAAAAGAGAACAATACCGGTAACGAGGTAACTAGCATAGTGGACAAGTTGTTGATCCACGGGAATGCCAACATGTCTCACCTCGGGTATTTCACTACAGGAAACAGCTACTTTGCCGTCTGCCATGGCGGACGGCAAAGGCTCGAAAGGCGGACGGCAAAGACCTTTGCCGTCAGCCGCGCACGGCAAAAGGCTCCGGCAAAGAAGGCTACGGTAAACAGCTGCTTTGCCGTCTGCTTCCTGGCGGCGGACGGCAAAGGCTCTTTGCCGTCTGCGGCGGACGGCAAAGAGGGCGGACGGCAATAATTGCGCTGTCAGTCCGTTAAGTGGCTAACGGCAGACCTTTGCCGTCCGCCGCAGACGGCAAAATTTCTCTGGTCTTTGCCGTCCGCCTTATGATGTCATCTACACGTCACTAGATGGCAGGTTCTTTGCCGTCTGCCACTGATGGCAAAGTGCAGGTTCTTTGCCGTCTGTCACGGCCGGCAAAGTCTTTGCCGTCTGCCACTGTAGGCAAACTGACCAAATGGGTCAGCTCCCAGGAAGCACAGTTGGCTGCCACGTGGCTTCTTTGCCGTCCGCCGCAGACGGCAAAGAGCCCTTTGCCGTCGGTGGCAGACGGCAAAGAGCCTGCATATTGTCTGTTTTTTCTGTTTTTTATTAAATCCCACAATTTGCACAGAAAATATATAAGTTTCATATCACATATCCAGCACATATCCAACACATATCCAGCACATAAGTTTCATATCACATATCACATCAGTTTCATCCATACACATTGTTCATACATAAGGAAGTTCCATCCATACACATTGTTCAATCCATATATATATTACAATGCAAAGTGTCATGAAGATAGCAAGCTAGATACAATGCAAAGTTTCATCAAAGGAAAAGCAAGCACTCCATCATAGCAAGCTAGCTTCCATCAAGTGAATGAAATCTGCAAAATGGTAAATAAGAAAGTTAGAAATAGGTGACTAGAACAAGAAGAAGACTAGAACAAGAAGAAGACTAGAACAAGAAGTATATGTCATTTATGAGCTAACTTAGGTGAAATGGATCATATATGAGCTAACTAAGTTGAAATGGGTTGTTTATGAGCTAACTTAGTTGAAATGGATCATTTATGAGCTAACTTAGTTGAAATGGGTCGTTTATGAGCTAACTAAGGTGAAGGGCATCGTTTTTGAGCTAAGTAAGGTGAAATGGGTCATTTTGGAGCTAACCTAGGTGAAATGGGTCATTTTGGAGCTAACCTAGGTGAAATGGGTCATTTTAAAGCTAACGTAGGTAAAATGGATCATTTAGGAGCTCATCTACGTAAAATGGGTCATTTTAGAGCTAATTTAGTTGAAATGGATCTTTTTGAGCTAACTTAGGTGAAATGGATCATTTAAGAGCTAATTTAGGTGAAATGGATCGTTTTTTAGCTCACTTAGGTCAAATGGATCGTTTATGAGCTAAATTAGTTGAAATGGATCGTTTATGAGATAACCTAGGTAAGATGGGTCATTTTGGAGTTAACCTAGGTGAAATGGGCCATTTTAAAGCTAACGTAGGTAAAATGGATCATTTAGGAGCTAATGTAGGTAAAATGGGTCATTTTTGAGCTAACTTGGATGAACTGCATCATTTATAAGCTAACCTAGGTAAAATGGGTCATTTTGGAGGAAAATAAGCTAACTCTATGTCATTATGGTAAGCATATTGGAGGAAATAAAGCTAAGTCTAGGTCTTTATGCATTTGTTAAGCAAAACACTAGAGACTTACCGTGATCAGGGAGGTGTAGGAGCGGGGCGGCTAGTGCCGCTACCTGGAGAAGGATCGTGCGATGCGTTTCTGGAGTTAAGCTGCACCAAAGATCATTTCCAATGTCTCGTTAGCATTACGACACTCAAATGTTAAGACTACCAAGTAATGTCCATTCAAACTAAACTCACCGTGCTCCCAGGAGCAATCACTGGCATCGGCGGAGCGGGCTGACCGGACTTCTCGCACACAGACTGCACATTTGGTTTTTAGAACAGAGTCATACTAGTTAGTAATGAGACTCAAATGTTAAGACTAGCAAGTAATCTGCAGAAGAAACTTACCACAAGGAGCTCGTACATGGCCCTTGCCTGCATGTCATTCCGTGCCCTCTCCTCCTCCATCATCTTTCTCGTCCTCTCCTCCATCTCCCGCTGCCTCTCCGCCGCCTCTGCCAGAAGTTTCTCCGTTCTATCTCTCTCAGTCTGTATAGCAGCCTGCAACACCACTCACATGACCATTCGTAATCATTGATGGAAGCGCACACAATGTAATGGAGAAAGATAACTGAGTACGTATCACTAACCTTGATGGCGAGTTGCATTGGCCGTTCACGAGGCCTTATCTCAGGAGCGGAGCTCGACTGGCGCGCCCTGATCTCCGGGAGAGTGCTAGGACAACGGATAAGTCCATCTCCAATGGCTATGGAGCCATGGGACCTCCCGCCACCAGATATCATCACCAGCTCTGGATCAATGGGACCCTGGCTCGGGTTAAAGTCCTCCCCTTTCCTCGCCTTCCCCTCATCTCTATATCTCACGAGCTTGTTGTGGGAGGAGATGTTGGTGAAGTTGTTTGCATCATCGAGGTCAGACTGAGAGAAAGCCTTGACTTTCTTGAAAGAGCCAGTGTGGGCCATGGCATACAGGTCGTACACCTCTGGCACCTTATCCGCCTTATTGTAGCGTGCCTGAAAGAGAGAAACAATGAAAATTGGTAATTAAAGGGCTCAAGCTAGCATGATGAATGAATTGCATGAATCATGAAGCAAACCACATACCCAGTTGCGCCCGAACTGATATAAGTTGGAGCTTCCTTGATGGTGTGGCACACCTTCCATTTGGGCACGTTTGTCCTTGGACTGGTTGTGGAGGGCTAGCCATTCTTGTGAGCACCACTCATCGACCAACACCTCCCAACAATCCATCCGATCCGCACACCATCTCGGAGGCGCCTAAGTTAGCAAATAGAAACTTCAGCGCTACGGCTAAGAATTACTAAATGAAGGAACTTAAGTAGAAGGCCTTAAGAATTACCTTCATGTACTACTCCTTACTCAAGAACTTATCGCGGCACGCCGGCTTGGTCTTCTTGATACCACGCAAGGCGTAGTAGTCTCGAACAGCCTGCACCCGAGCCTCGTGCCGCAAGTTCTGGAGTAGGCGCTTGCAGACGTTCTGGATAACATTTGCGCTGTCCTCCTCGTATCCCTCCTCACACCTGTAGAATGTCTGCAATCAAATGAGACAATATTGATTAGTACAATTAATAACTAGCTAGTTGAAGATTTTGAAATGTGTAAAGGAGAAATTACCCAGAACGTCCTGATCACCATGTCTGCCCTCGTGTCGCACACGACACCGTCGATAATGACATCCGGCGGGGCCGGGGCAGCCACGTAGTGCTCCCAGCTCAACCCAAGCTCTGGAAGCCGAACCTCACCAGGCAACGTGACAAACCCCGGGAAGTTTTGCCGGCAAAGAACTCCAAGGACGGAGTTGGGCCGGCGGACACTATGATGGTGGTCCCAACCCCTGCAGCATGACAAGGCCAACGCATTAGTTATTTGAAGAAACGTGAATGCAGAAGGTACAAAAATATTAAATGCACTTACGTACCTCTCCTCATCAGGGAAGATCAACCACCTCTGCTCGCGGGTCGCCGGCACGGACGGGAGCCGTGTAGCACCACGCTGGTAGACGGTGCCACCCTCCTCCTCAAGATCAGTCGGCTCCCCGCCATCATCAGCATGGCCACTCGGCTCCTCGGGCTGATCCGGCCAGGTACCCCATCCGAACGTGTGCTCCTCCGGGGTCTCGTGGGCCGAACTCTCGTGGGCCGAAGGCCAGTCGACCCGAGGCTCGTGGGCCCAAGACCCGTGGACCGGAGGCTCGTGGACCGGAGTCCGTGTAGCCTCCTCCTCGGACGAGTCCACCCTAGCAGTCACGTGCTCGGGTGAAACAGCTGGGGGTGGCGGCGAGGAAGGCGCCCTAGCAGTCACCCTACCTCCTCTCCCGCGACCACGTGCCCCACCTCCTCTCTTCCTACCTCGTCCCCTGCTGGGCACCGCGGTCGACGAAGAAGGGCCCGGCGGTGTGGACATACTGTCCAGCAACGCTCGGCAAAGAGGTACGTCTGGAATCGAAGACCTCAGACCACGCGCCGAGGAAGAAGGGGCCTTGGCGCGCTCCCGACCAGCGCCCTCCATCTTTCAACACCTGCCATGACAAACAGTAAATGAAATTAGTACAACATAAAAAAAAGACCGACATGAATAATAATATGTGTATCACTTAAGTGTATCATCATCAAGTACAACATTAAAAAATTTAATACCTGACACTACTAATAATCTCGATCAGTATCATCAATAAATGCATAATCATCATCATCATCACTATAATCAATGACGGGCTCATAGGGTTCAGTGGCATCAACATGTGCAAGGCCACCTTGACGTAATCGGTCAAGCAATGACAGGTCATCCGCAGCAGTAACCTCTTCTTGTTCCGGCTCTTCTTGTTCCTCCTCTGGGGTGATGTCGGATTCACTGTCGCTGTATACTTCAATGTTTTGGGGTGAAGTATAGCGGTTCTTGAAACGCTTTTTGGAAAGACGTGTCTCTTGGAAGAATTCTCCTTCATATGTGTTTGGGTTAATGTGAGGTTCATAATCCTCTTCCTTTGGGGGAGATAGTCTAGCACGTGGCGGCACTTCATAAACGACATCCCAACCTTACAGATTTGGATTAGTTTGGCAGGCCCACGGTAGATAGAATACTTGGGTCGCCTGTTGAGCCGTAATATAGACATCAGGAACATCTAAATGGGTGCTTTGGTTGATTTCAACTAGCCCTATATGTTCATGAGTTCTTCTAGTCTCCTTCGGCTGAAACCAATAACATTTGAAGACTACGACATTCGGTGGGTTTTCACCATAGAATAGAAGTTCATAAATTGCTTCAACTCTCCCATAATACTCGGTACCTCCTTCGCCGATAGCAGATACACAACAATTTGTAGACTTTCGGTCGGCCATAGATAGCTCTTTGCCATAGGTACGAAAGCGATACCCGTTGATGTCGTATTTGTCAAATGAATGGACCTTATAGTCAAAACCATTAGCGACTTGTCTCAATTCGGCGTCCATAGACTCTGAATTAGCCTACAAGTTTAATATGAAAGGATTGTTGCATTACGCACAAATTAGCGAATGAAACCGGGATAGCCGCCTACAAATTAGCCTACAAGTATAATAGAAATTACCGTTTGTTTGAACCAAGAGATGAAACCGGGATAGCCGCCACCTTGCTTTGCGAGAAGCTCATACTCTTCGACATAATCCTTTTGGATCACCGCTCCATACGAGAATAAGGCGACGTATCGACTGTATGAAATATCCAGGAATAAGAGCAGTTCAAAGGAAATAGAAGTTGCGAAACTATGTACCGAGAACTTACTCGATGTACGGCCGCACTTCTATCAGGTTGTTGAAGATATACAACGAAATGGTCCGCCATTGTTCGTTATCCAAAGATACTGGATTTGAAACACTGGCTGGTGCGAGATTCCCTTTGAATAGGCTGAGGTTGGATCCACCCTTTTTAGGGTCGTCAGCATTGTACCGAGGCTTCGGATTATGCAAATGACGATTTTTGGCTTCGTAGTGTGCTGTCATGAAGTTTGCCGCCTCCTCAGTGATGAATGCCTCAGCCATCGATGCTTCAATTCTACGTTTATTTTTACATTTTTGTCGAAGCGTCTTCTGCATCCTCTCAGTTGGGTAGCACCAACGATTTTGCACGGGCCCCCCCAATCTTGCCTCGGTCGGGAGATGCAAAATCAAATGTTGCATTGGATTAAAGAAGCCCGGTGGAAAGATCTTCTCTAACTTGCAGATCAACTCCGGCGCCAACTCTTCCATTTCTTCTAGCACGCCAGGCGATAGTTCTTTCGCACAAAGAACACGGAAGAAATAGCTGAGTTCTGCCAGTACTAGCCATTCATCCTCAGGGATGAAGCCACGCAACATCACCGGCATTACCCGCTCAATCCATATGTGCCAATCATGACTCTTGAGACCAAATATCTTCAATTTATCAAGACTGGCTCCCCTCTGTAGATTTGCTGCATACCCATCGGGGAACATCAACTGCATTTTCACCCACAAGATAATTTCCCTCATAGCCGGCCTTCCAAGATTGAACCATGCCTTTGGCTTCGTCCAGTTCTGCTTTCCTTTCAGTTCTTTCATGTTTTGTAACGGCCTATCACATAGCGCCTCCAGATCGACTCTAGCCTTAGTACTATCCTTTGACTTCCCATCTATGCCGAACAATGTACCAAAAAGTGCCTCGGCGATATTCTTCTCAGTGTGCATCACGTCGATGTTGTGTGGGCAAAGGAGGTCTTTGAAGTAAGGCAGATCCCATAAGCATGTTTTGTGAGTCCAAGCGTGCTTAGAATTATACCCGTTGAAGTACCCTGGACGCTCTGGATCTGGCTCGAGAGCGTTTAACTGAACCAGGGTCTGTTGGCCTGTCAATGCATGTGGTGCAGAGTTTTTGACAACTCTACCTCTGATGAAGTTCTTCTTGTCTTTCCTGAACTTATGGCGAGGATTCAGGAACTTTCTATGCATGTCGAAGCAAGAAAACTTGCGACCGGCCTGAAGCCAACGAAACTCAAGAGCTCCCTTGCATGTGGGGCACGGGAACCTTCCATGCACACACCAGCCAACGAATAGCGCATACGCCGGCAAGTCATGCGTCGAGTACATGTACCAGACACACATTATGAAGTTCCGTTTGCTATAGGCATCGTATGTCTTGAACCCATTATCCCAGGCTTCTTGCAATTCGTCCTTAAGCGGTTGCATGTACACATTCATATTTTTCCCCGGATAGTTGGGCCCTGGAATTATCAACGTCAGGAAAATGTTCTTTCTTTGCAAATCTGTCCGGGGGGGAGATTGAGTGGAAAGACAAATACGGGCCAACAACTGTATTGGGCTGCCGTCATACCAAACACAATGAACCCATCCGTGTTGATGCCGACTCGAGGATGCCTCGGATCTGCCGCTTTGTCACCATGTAATTCATCAAACTTTTTCCACGCAACACCATCCAATGTGTGTACAATCATCAGATTCCCATCTGCATCTAGTTCGGTTCTTTTGCCCGTTTTGTGCCATGTCATCTGTCTGGCCGTCTCTTCGACCATGAAAAGACGTTGAAGTCTTGGTATGATTGGCATATATCGAAGAACACTAACGGGGATTTTGGTCTGTGTCTTCTCACCCATACCGTTGTCTACCACAACATACCTGGAAGACTTGCAAATGGGACAATAGTTCAAGTCCGCATAGTCAAGCCTAAACAAGACACATCCTTTCTCACAGGCATGTATCTTATCATAGGGCATCTTCAGTGCACGGAGGATTTTGTCCGACTGGTATAGGTTTGCAGGCATTACATGGCCTTTGGGTAGAAAGCGTCCAAATACTGTCATCATTGCATCGTAGCATTCTCTGCCCAAGTTGAACCGAGCCTTCAGAGCCATTACTTGTGAGATGGCATCCAACTGACAAAGCTCAGTGTGCTCATGGAGCGGACGTTTTGAAGACTCCAACATTTCATTGAAGGCCTTTGCAGATTCCTCCATCTCTTCGTCCGAATCCCGAGCATCATCAAAGTCTTGCACCATGTTTTCCATCCCGGTACCATGCTCGTCGGTGCGACGACGATCCACCTCAGCTCGGTCACGTTGGGCAGACTCACCATGAAATGTCCACACCGTATAATCGGGCGTAAAACCACTCTTCTGCAGGTGTTTGCCCATTTCAGCCCCTGTCCTCTTTTCCCAATTGCCGCACCGTAAACAGGGGCACCAGGTTTTCCTCTGGCCATTTGCAAATGCGGCTCGCACAAACCCCTTGGTTTTTGTGAACCATTCAGTGCTCCATTTGTTCTGACCAGTGTGACCGGTGTACATCCATGCACGATCACTCATCTTGACTTTCAGAGCTACTAGACACACAACAAATATATATATATATATATATATATATATATATATATATATATATATATATATATATAATTCACCATGTATGTATTCATCAGTTGATCTACTTTGTCAATTTTATTACGTCCATGCAACCCACACTCTAATAGGTAATGATAGGTCCTAATCCCACCCGAGTATGTTTAGATTGGGTTCATTTTCCCATGCTATGCCCCGGATCCTACGCAAAATTTTGGCAGCACCTCCCCGCTGTTCTCCTGATACACGTCTCTGTAATAAACAGAGAGGATGTGTACCCGGAGAACAACAGGGGAGGCACTGACGAAATTTATGCGTCGGATCCGGAGCAAAGCATATGGGAAAACGAACCCAATCTAAACATACTCGGGCTGTCCATGGATAGCGTTGGACAATTCGAAAGAATCAAGGTTATAAATATGCAAATGCATGCATATTTATAACTATGACGCTTTCGAACGGGAGACACATATTGGTTACGCATACTGATGATTCAAGACACATATATATCTAGCTACCAAGTTTCATCGGAATAGATCAAATAATTAATGGGGGAGGAGGACATGTCATTTGTGCTCACCCACGAACGAAGGGGCAGAGCTCGTCAAACGCACGGCGAGGTCGTCGAACACCAAACCTCGCAGCGATGAAACAACTGCACATTTAAAACTACCCGATCAACACAATTATATATGATGTTTTTCATAACAAAATCGAAAGATATATGACCTAACTAATAATTCACAAATATATGACCCCGTCGGCTTCTGGAAGGCCAAAGAACACCTTTTCAGGAGGTGTCGGGGGTCGGGGTGTCGTGTCGGTCTCGGGGTGCCGTGTCGGGGTCGGGGTCTCGAGGTCGGGGTGTCGGGTCGGGGTGCCGGGTCGGGGTCGGGGTGACGTGTCGGTGTCGGGGTCGGGGTGTCGGGTCAGGCTCGGGGTCGGGGTGTCGGGGTCGGGGTCGGGGTCTCGGGGTCGGGGTGTCGGGGGTGTCGTGTCGGGGGTCGGGGTGTCGTGTCGGTGTCGGGGTGCCGTGTCGGTGTCGGGGTGCCGTGTCGGGGTCGGGGTGCTGTTTCGAGGTCGGGGGGTCGGGGTGTCGTGTCGGGGTCAGGGGGTTAGGGGGTCGGGTGTTGGGGTGGAGTCGGGGTGTGGTGTCGGGGTTGGGGGGTCAGGGGGTCTTCTCATTCTTCTACTACTTCTACTTCTTCTCATTCTTCTACTTCTTCTCATCCCCCGTCTTCTTCTTCTTCTTCTTCTTCTTCTTCTTCTTCTTTCTCCTCCTCCTCCTCCTCCTCTTCTTCTTCTTCTTCTTCTTCTTCTTCTTCTTCTTCTTCTTCTTCTTCTTCTTCTTCTTCTTCTTCTTCTTCTTCTTCTTCTTCTTCTTCTTCTTCTTTCTCCTCCTCCTCCTCCTCCTCCTCCTCCTCCTCCTCCTCTTCTTCTTCTTCTTCTTCTTCCCCCTTCTACTTAACCTAAACCTAAACTAAAAACCTAAACTAATTAAAACTAAACTATTTAAACTAATTAAACCTAAACTAATTAAACTAAATAACCTAAACTAATTAATTCTAAACTGAAAAAACTTAAACTAAAAAACCTTATCCAAACAGAAAAAAAACAAAAAAACAGAAAAAAAAAATGGGAGGGGCTCACTGTGGGGGGCGGCGACGGGTCGGGGAGGGGCCGGCGACGGGGGGCCGGGGCGGGGCGGTGGAGGAGGCAGGGCGGCGGGGGCCCGGCCGGCGGGGGGCCGGGGCGGCGGGGGGCCCGGCCGGCGGGGGGCCGGGGCGGGGCGGTGGAGGAGGCGGGGCGGCAGGGGCCGGGGCGGCGGGGTGCCGGGGCGGGGCGGTGGAGGAGGCGGCGGGGGGCGCGGGGAGGCGGGGGGCCGGGGCGGCGGTGGGGCGCGGGGCGGCGGGGGGCCGGGGCGGGGGGCGACGGGGCGGTGGGCCGGCGGGGAGCCGGGGCGGCGGGGGCGACGGGGCGGCGGCGGCGGCGGGGTGGGAGGAGAAGGGCGAGGCGAGGACGAAGTGAGTAACGGGCGGGGGGTACCTGCCGTTAGGCAAGTGCCTTTCTGCCTCTTTGCCGTCCGCTAGCGGACGGCAAAGAGGTGGGCCGTTAGAATTTTTTCAAACGAGCGGGCGGTGGGGGCCACCACACTCTTTGCCGTCTTCCAGCGGACGGCAAAGATTCTTTGCCGTCTGCTGGCAGACGGCAAAGAGCTGGCAGATGGAAAAGAGCTTCTTGCCGTCAGCCTTTTCTTTGCCGTCTGCTTATGTTTAGCTGATGGCAAAAAGCTTCTTTGCCGTTAGCTAGCAGACGGCAAAGAGCTGGCAGATGGCAAATTAGCTGATTCCAGTAGTGTTTGTAACATATCGCGAAGCAACAGGAATAGCACACGGCAACTGGAGGTTCACTCGAATATTTATTCGTGTGGGTATAGGGGTCAATATGGGTGTCCACGGCTCCGATGTTGATCATTGATCGGAAGGGGTTCCGGGTCATGTCTATACTTCACCGAACCTATAGGGTCACACGGTTAAGGGTCATCTATCTGCTGAATACTAGACAGGGAGTCTAAGAGAAAATCACCGAAAAAGTTTCGGACACCGAAAAGTTTCGGACAGCGGAATCATACCGCAGAGAGAGGTCATCGGATAAGTTTCGATGATACCGAAAAGTTGTTTCGGGATACACCATTAAGTCAAATTGGTTTCGGCACATGCCTGATAATTCTTGGAGGATGCCAGAATCATTCTGGAAGCTTTTTGGAATTTTCTGAGATAAAAACCGGAAATGTTCCGGAGCTGCCGGAGCCACTTCAGATGTGTTTCGCAGATGAAAATCACTAAAACCGGAATTGTTTCGGAACGCGTTGAAAATCATTTTAGTGGGTACTGGAAATTTTCTTAGCCCACATAAATATTTTCAGTTCGATCAGACGCTGAAAAATTTCGTCGTGAATAGTGAAAATCAGCTTTATGGTTACTTTATGGAAAGCCACCTTTTGGGGCTTTGCTCCAAAAGATCTTGGGGATGACATGGATGGATAGGAGCCATTTTTTGGGCCCCTCATGGGGGTGTGGCCGACCACATGGGGTATCCCCCCTTGGGGACCCTCTTGTTCCTTGGTTTCACTCCTAGGTCCTTGTGGAAGGACTTCATTCATGTGCATTTTGGGTTTTTTGTGAAACTACCCTACCCCCTTGGGATTTCCTATAAATAGAGGTGGAGGGGAAGCCCTCCACACTCATCCCTTGCTCTCATACACATGCCATGCATTATCTGGCTTCTTCTCTCCCTCCCACGAAAAGAGTTTCATAGAGCCGTAAGGCTGTCTGGGTTCCGGCAGGAACTAGTTCTGGACGGCGAAGCCCTGCCAGATAGATGACACCGTATGTGTGCAACTCTGTAGAGAGATCGTAGTTTCGGTCTTAGTTCGTGAGTGCCTCCCGAAGGGCTGTCCGTGTGACCGTTCGAGTTTCGAAGGTCCTCCCGAAGGGCTGTCCGCGACACCGTCCGGGGGGCTGTTCGACCGCCTCCTGGAGGGCTGTCTGAGGAGCAGATGAGGGTATACATCCTCGCGGTTGGGAGGTTGTAAATCCTAGCTGCGGGGATCTGCACCGCCGATCGTCATCGACTCTACTTCCCGCTGCGCTACGAGTCGGTAACGAAAAAGGTCAAACCATGTATGCAGTCTCCATAGTGGTCCTGGGCTGGTGCGTAGGTCGAAATTTTTTGTTTTCTGCTGCGTTCCCCTACACAAAACCCCCAAACCCCCCCCTTTCAAAAAAAAACAAAAACCTCAGCTCCTGCCAGGTGCTGACGCGTGGATGCCAATCGGTCCCGGTTGGTGGCACCAACCGGGACCAAAGGCCCTCCTGCCTGGGCTCCCCGCACCAGCCACGTGGACGACCTTTAGTCCCGGTTCGTGTAAGAACCGGGACTAAAGGGCTAGGGCATTAGTAACGACCCTTTAGTCCCGGTTCCTGAACCGGGACTAAAGGCCCTTATGAACCGGGGTAAAAGCCCCTTTTCCTACCAGTGCAATACAATACGTGCCATGCTTCCCCTGCTATCTCTAGGAAAGGACACCTCAAGATTGAACCCAAAGCTAAGCACTTCTCCCATTGCAAGAAAGATCAATCTAGTAGGCCAAACTAAACCTATAATTCGAAGAGACTTGCAAAGATATCAAATCATGCATATAAGAATTTAGAGAAGAACCAAATAATATTCATAGATAATCTGATCATAAATCCATAATTCATCGGATCTCGGCAAACACACCACAAAATAATATTACATCGAATAGATCTCCAAGAACATCGAGGAGAACATGGTATTGAGAATCAAAAAGACAGAAGAAGCCATCTACCTACTAGCTATGGAACCGAAGGTCTGTGGTAAACTACTCATGCATCATCGGAGAGGCAATGGTGTTGATGAAGAAGCCCTCCGTGATCGAATCCCCCTCCGGCAGGACGCCAGAAAAGGCCCCTAGATGGGATCTCACGGGTACAGAATGTTGCGGCGGTGAAAAAATGGTTTTTTGGCTCCTATGGATGTTTTCATGGTATAAGACTATATATAGGCAAAGGAGCTAGGTCAGGAGACCCTCGAGGGGCACATGAGGTAGGGGGCACGCCCTACCCCCTGGGGCGTGCTCTCCTGCCTCGTGGCCGCCTCGTTGCGTCTCCGACTTCATCTCCAAGTCTTCTGGTTTCCTTTTGGTCGAAGAAAGATAATCACGAAAGTTTCATTCCGTTTGGACTCCGTTTGGTATTCCTTTTCCGTGAAACTCTAAAATAGACAAAAAAAACAGAAACATGCACTGGGCTCTCGGTTAATAGGTTAGTCCCAAAAATAATATAAAATAGCATATAAATGCCTATTAAACATCCAAAACAGATAATATAATAGCATGGAAAAATAAAAAATTATAGATACGTTGGAGACGTATCAAGCATCCCCAAGCTTAATTCCTGCTCGTCCTCGAGTAGGTAAATGATAAAAACAGAATTTTTGATGTGGAATGCTACGTAATCTATTTATCCATGTAATTTTCTTTATTGTGGCATGAATGTTCAGATCTGAAAGATTCAAAACAAAAGTTTAACATTGATATAAAAACAATAATACTTCAAGCATACTAACAAAGCAATCATGTCTTCTCAAAATAACATGGCCAAAGAAAGTTATCCCTACAAAATCATATAGTCTGGCTATGCTCTATCTTCATCACACAAAATATTTAAATCATGCACACCCCCGATGACAAGCCAAGCAATTGTTTCATACTTTTGATGTGCTCAAAAATTTTCTATCTTCACGTAATACATGAGCGTGAGCCATGGATATAGCACTAAGGTGGAATAGAATATGGTGGTTGTGGAGAAGACAAAAAGGGAGAAGATAGTCTCACGTAAATTAGGCGTATCAACGGGCAATGGAGATGCCCATCAATAGATATCAATGTGAGTGAGTAGGGATTGCCATGCAACGGATGCACTAGAGCTATAAGTGTATGAAAGCTCAAAAAGAAACTAAGTGAGTGTGCATCCAAATCGCTTGCTCACGAAGACCTAGGGCATTTTGAGGGAGCCCATCATTGGAATATACAAGTCAAGTTCTATAATGAAAATTCCCACTAGTATATGAAAGTGACAAAATAGGAGACTCTCTATCATGAAGATCATGGTGCTGCTTTGAAGCACAAGTGTGGAAAAAGGATAGAAACATTGCCCCTTCTCTCTTTTTCTCTCATTTCTTTATTTGGGCCTTCTCTTTTTTATGGCCTCTTTTTTTTCTTTCTTTTTTTTCGTCCGGAGTCTCATCCCGACTTGTGGGGGAATCATAGTCTCCATCATCCTTTCCTCACATGGAACAATGCTCTAATAATGAAGATCATCACACTTTTATTTACAACTCAATACTTAGAACAAAAATGACTCTATGTGAATGCCTCCGGCGGTGTACTGGGATGATGAAGGAATTATGAACGATGGCTTTGCCACAAATACGATGTCAACTAGATGATCATGCAAAGCAATATGACAATGATGGAGCGTGTCATAATAAATGGAACGGTGGATAGTTGCATGGAAATATATCTCGGAATGGCTATGGAAATGCCATAATAGGTAGGTATGGTGGCTGTTTTGAGGAAGGTATATGGTGGGTGTATGGTACCGGCGAAAGTTGCGGCTGTTTTGAGGCTGGCAATGGTGGAAGGGTGAGAGTGCATATAATCCATTGACTCAACATTAGTCAAAAAGAACTCACATACTTATTGCAAAAATCTATTAGTTATCGAACGAAGTACTACGCGCATGCTCCTAAGGGGATAGATTGGTAGGAAAAGACCATCGCTCGTCCCCGACCGCCACTCATAAGGAAGACAATCAATAAATAAATAATGCTCCAACTTCATCACATATCGGTTCACCATACGTGCATGCTACGGGAATCACCTTAGTTGGTGGATTCTTCTTGGCCAGATCCTCAAAATCTCAATGCACACCACCAAGCAGTCCTCGAGGCGCTTCTCCTTCACCGTGGAGTCGACCCTAATGGTAGTTGTGTCGTCAGAGGAAGCCATAGCTGCGAAATCAATCAATGTTAACACATTTCATCACACAATGAAAAAAATATAAGAATCAAACATCAAAGATTACTTCTAAGCAAATTCATCATGGTGGACACTCTCGCGGATATTTGGACCTTCGGTGATAGTCGAGCTGGGCGAGCCCTTCACGTGTTATGAAGGTATAACAGGAAGAGCTCACCAAGATCGACCATTATCCTGAAAAGTCGATTTTTTCCTCCGAGAACAACTCTAATCGACCGCCGATGATGGTCGCTCTTTCTCTGCTCGTCCTACATGAGAAATATCATAGAGGAGGAGCAGAGGAAGGGCGTCCCCCCTATGACAACATTCGATAACATCTCTCATCTATCAAATAAGGTGGACACTCGATCTGGTGGTGGTATATATGATGGACACTGTCTCACAGGAATTTGAACTTTCGATGATAGTCAAGCTGGGCGAGCCCTTCATGTGTTATCACGTTATAATAGGAAGAGCTCACACAGATCGACCATCATGATCAGAAGTTGATTTTCTTCCACCAAGAACAACTCTCATCAACACACTCTCAAATATATATGGTGGACACTCTCTCCTGTGGTGGTATATATGGTGTCGTGCATACGAAGATCTATGGGACAGACAAAAGCCGCTTTGCGGTTCGACTAGGGAGATCAACAAGCACAAAGAGCAGAACTAACAATACACACAAAGATTGAGCTCAAGTACAAGGAGCACTGCTTGCCTGCAAGGATGCACGGGAAGTGCAGCTACGCGTGTAAATGAGTAAAGTGTCGACCTCTATAAAGGTAGCCGTTTGCCTCCTTTTATAGATGAACGAGTCACAGTGGAAAAACAAACTTTACACAAGGTAAATAGTGGCTACAATGCTATCATACCTAACTCGGACGGGTTAGGACAAAGGCATTAAATGCGCCGTGAGGTGTCGTGCTCGGACGGGTTAGGACAAAGGCATTAAATGCGCCGTGAGGTGTCGTGCTGGTGTTACTTGCCGGCAAAGATTGTCTCTCCTTCTGAGTCGTTTACCTAGCTACCTCATATTATCTGGACACGCCACCAGGACGGGTGTCATTAAAGTTGGTTGTTTGGCAGCAAGCTGACACGTGCTAACTATCTAACTATTTAAACATGTCTTGTTACTTGTCCGTGGGCAAGGTGGGACTAAAGTTTCCCTGGAGCCCGATCTTTACCTAGAGCACGACTCGGCAAGTGTTTATGTGCCAAGAGCGGCCCTCGGTACAGGTGCGGTTGGATTATAAATTAAAAAAAAGTGCCCGGTACAGGTGCGGTTGGATTGTAAATTAATAAAAAGTGCCGGCACCCATTCTTTAGGATATGGATTGCCATCATAAACATTCTCTGTCCGAAGATGAAGATTCATAGTGACAATACATATTCTTAATATTGAAGAAAAGCTTAATGTGGTTAGACTATCAAACTATTTAAACATCTCTTTTTGCTTGTCGGTAGGCGTGGTGGGACTAATGTTTGCCAAATCTTTGTTGAGAGGTGCTCTCGGCAAATAGGTGCAACCGTGATCATGTCGTTATTAGCCGCCGGATGTGCCGCATGGCATCTTTGGCGTGCGGCGGCTTCTTGGCTCCCGGCAAATAGTGCCTTTGCCGAGTATTGTCTTTTTGCCGAGGTCTACTCTTGGCAATATCATATGTTACTTTACCGAATTTCCGTGGTTTGGCTCTCGGCGAAGAGCCTAGCATCCGGCGTATACGAAAATTCCAGTAGTGACAGATGCACGTAGGGATGTAAATGACAAATAAACGGCGCCTGCAAGTCCTGAGATAGCTTTAGTTAGCTTGATAGTTCAACCCTCCCCCCCCCCCCCCCACACAAAAAAGGAACATTATTGAACTGTTAGATATAAGTGGGTTTACGGGATTAGCCGGGTCCTGTTTAGATTGCTAGGTGCACAGGTTGATGACTAATGCTATTAACTCTTGAACAAAAAAAAATAGTGATTTATTACTCGATCCATGCTTCTCAAACTTTTGTTCTGATTACTCATCTTCGTACAAACTTGTTAAACAATCGTACCGGGTGTACTAAACTTGTTAAACCTGGCTTTCATCATTTCAACTCGGTTACGTACTGCCTAGATGGAAAATGATGCACGCAAGTTGCAGAATCAGACTTACAGTCCTTTAAATAGTACGTACAACAGTTGATTAATCTAGTGAAAGCGAAGTTTTGGCGAAGGCGCTAGCTAGGGAACATTGACTAGTACGAAATAACCACGTACGAAAGCGACCGGTGTGTATAGACCACCGATGATGTGTGTGGACAACGTGGTCGCTCGCGAGGCCACGCAGGTAACAGTGACGAGTCTTTGCGCCACGGTGCCTCCACTGCCAGCCAGCCACAACACCGCCACGGCGCCACTCCCCGGACATCATCTGGTGGTGCTATGTGATGGCGCTTTGTCTTACGCCAGCGAGAGATTGAGAGTGATCACTCGTACGTAGCTAGCTAGCTAGGGCTCTCAGGACTAACATATAACGTCACTTGTTAATTGGCTCAGCAACTAGTATTAACCTGGGCTTGGATCAAGCTATAATGAATCTGTAACCCGTCCCTTGATCGCACACACCTTTCAATTGAACAGATCTATCGATCGAGAGGATGGGGAGGGCGCCTTGCTGCGAGAAGGTGGGGCTGAAGCGAGGAAGGTGGACGGCGAAGGAGGATGACACTCTCGCAAAATACATTGCTGGGCACGGCGAGGGCTCATGGAGGTCTCTGCCCAAGAATGCGGGTAAATATGGCATAAGCTGTTTTGCTTGTTCAACTTAATTAGTTGAATCTTCAAGATCAGACAGACTACTTAACTAGCTATACCTTCATGACTAACATGAGGGAGTACTACAAATATGTTAATATGTTCCAGCTTCCCATTGTATTAATACTGCAGAGCTACTGAGGTGTGGCAAGAGCTGCAGGCTACGGTGGGTCAACTACCTGAGGGACGGGGTGAGGAGGGGCAACTTCTCTAAGGAGGAAGACGATCTCATCGTCAAGCTCCATGCTACATTAGGCAACAGGTACGGGCCTTGGATTACTCCACCATTAATATATATATATATATATATATATATATATATATATATATATATATATATATATATATATATATATATATATATATATGGAAAATCCTTACTACCATCTGGCATATTAAGATCCCAGTTTTGCAAGGGGGTGATGTACTTCTATCGTCTTTATTTTCTTCGCATAGGGCATGTACGGTGCTGCTGTCTTAGGAGTGTCAAGTAGGATAAATGCCGAGATGGAGGAAAGAAATAATAAGAAAAGGCTTGTCTTCTCTTATTTAAGAGATGATATCTTAACACAATATATCTCATCATGTTTATAGCAATAGCTGGTTATTGAAGATATGGCTAAAATATAACCCATTGTAGAAAAATATTTTTGTCATCTCTAAATTACAGGCAACACTTGATATAAAGATTGTCTTATCAACCATTGTGCATGCCCTTATTAAGGGGATTAAGATTCCAAGAAGGTTTGAAGTTACCTTTTTAGTAATGGCAGGATTCTTACATTCATTAAGAATAAAATATTTGCTCGTAAATTAGAAAAAACCGAGCGAAAATCAAGTTGCCCAGTTGATTATGAAAAACTAGGTGAAAAAACATCACAACCGCTGAGCGGCGTATATAAGGTACCTCACTCACACCATTATAATGAGGGTTTTGCCGAGACAGCGCACACGCGTCATCATCATCGCTCCTCCCCAAGATGTGTCATCTCCATCCCTGAACCTTGACAAAATGACTTTGACTTCGCCGTAGGCGATCATGGACTCAACCCCACATTGAAGAGGCCTTATGGGGCTATATGAAGATTTGCATCATGACTCAGACACCTGCAACTAGACAGCCCAACTCCATCTCTGAGAAGAGCCGCAAAGGAGAACTAGGCACGGCTGCGCCGCAGAAGATCATTGAAAGAACCACCTGCTGCTCGTCATCGTACGCTACCAAGCCCCGCCAGTAGATCTTTGACTTCACGGCAGCAAACCAGCCGAGACAATCTCACAGACACATTCGAGAGGAGCGAACTACTTCAACTAATGTCATGTCTCTGACATTGCTCCCAATCATTTTTGCCATAGAAGCCCTGATGCCAACACCTACATGGAGAGCAACCTCATTGCCCACACAACACGAGGTCAAACACGCTCGATGCCGCCGAAATCTCTTGATCGTCGCCCTGACCTTCATCTGCCAGGCTGTGCCCTACGCAATCCACCATTGCCACCTTTCGAGGCCGCCACCCCAACATGCCACCACTCGCACTCGAGTTGCAACGTCACATGACCCGCAACCAATGCTGCTTAGGGAAACGACACCTAGACCATGAACGCCACACCACATCCTAGGCCTGTCAACCCGACATGCCACCACACACTCTTGACCGGCAATGACGTACGACGCAGATGATCGCAGTGCACGCTGCTCAAGACAACCACACGCAGACCACGAACGCTACACCCTATCTGGGGGCTCCTCCCAGACATACTGTCCAACCGCCTCTGCTAGGGCACGTTGACCGGGCTGACAAACCTGCAAACCAATTATCCCAAGATTTCCACGGAAGCGAAGGCCAAGCCGCTGCACCGCCTCATGGAGCTTCCTCGCGCAATGCTTTCGAAGGTCGCCGCCAAGGCACACATCAGCCGTTTGGGGCCGCTGCCCTGGCCTCCACCAGGAGAAACTGGTCGCACTAAGCACAATCTAGCTCTCCCAAGAAACATACCCAAGGAGGAAACGACGAAGGTGCTGCCGTATCCCACTCCGGAAACCATCTGGAGCTTAGGTTTTTACTCGGAGAGCCCAAGCCCCTAGTAGAGGAAGTGGAGTTCCACGGGGATGCCTCCAAGAAGGGAAACAATGCCCGAAAAACTGCCACCATCGACGGCACCCGATAGTTATGTTATGGCTTTTGCTTGGAACACACCAATACCTACATAGGCCTGCAGATCTGGACAAGTCAAAAGCGTCGGGATCATCGGAGCCGGTCCCCCTAGGCATCGTGACTTTTGTCGTCGACGACAGAGCTCAACAACTCTAGCACCCACAGGAGCACACCTCAAGCTACCCGTGAGAAGCCAGCGCACAAGCTGGGACTTCAACCGGACATGGATCGGTCGGATGAGCCCATCCCGGCCAGCACCACGACGAACAAGCCATGGGCCCGGGGCCCCCGCTCCAGCTTCCTCCTTGCAGCCCTAGCACCGAACACCGTCCGACAGGCCACTGCAGCTGTGGCGGATCCAGGAATTAAACTTACCTGGGGCAAAACATTTAAGGTCTAAATTTTTTGACGTACAAATGCATGCCTGCTCAACCAAACCTCATAAAACTCAAGTACGAAGCTAGATGCTCTCAAAATTAACATAACCAATAATCCGTAATAGTTCACCATTCCGGATAACTAGATAATGTAACAAACAAAAAAACACAAAATACAACACAAACATCAAGATAACTACTATCTCGCTGCTTGAATGATCCAGTCCCTAGCCGAAAATGTCCAACTCCATGTCTATAACTCACGTCACAGTCGCAAACATTGACTGAGGAGTACTTCCTGTTCAGGAAACAAAGCTTGTATTTCTATTTGCTTTGCATATTAGAAGCTTCATTAGACCTTTTAGATTCAGTATATAACCGAGAGAGACCCAAATAAGCAGCAATTGATTTTATTTTCTTATGGATTCCCTACATTACAACATCAGGAGGTTCAATAATTGGCTACAAGCCCATAAATTTAGGACGCTGACAATGCCCACACGTGTGGTGGGAGTAACACCCGCCGACACGCCCTATAAAACACAGATTACGTCACGTCACCGCACGCATGCATATGGGAATCTTTTTGAATTTCTAGTTTTTCAAATGTTTTATCTCTTAAATTAAAAATCCGATTGAAGATCCATTTTCACCATTACATCCATCGTGACGAGATCTTCGAAACTAGATCCCATATCAATATGTTTCGACGACTTGTTTTGGGGCTAAAAGTTGTCATGTCTATTACACATGAATTGCCATGGTATTTACACTGAAGTTGTCATGATATGTTTCAGCTATTTTTTTTCTTCTACCTTTAAATGTAAATTTTGGCATATTATAAAACGGGAATTAAGAAACTAGGCTTGCTATGAACCATAAACTAAAATTGCCATTGTGAATTACTTAAATTACCATGATACATGCACTAAATTTGACATGGTTCATAAAAAATAATTTCCATGCTCAAAAGTGGAATTGCCATGGTCAAAATACTAAATTTGCCATGATGGATACTCAAAATTGTCATGATGCATGCATTATATTTGTCGTGGTTAATTACTAAAAATTGACATGGTCAATTAATAAAAATTGCCGTAAAACGTAGTTGAAAATACAACAGTAGCTTTAAATCTAGAAGAAAAACATAGATAAAACATGTCATGACAACTTTAGTGTAAACACTATGGCAACTACAGTGTAAACATTATGGCAACTTTTGGTCAAAAAATCGTCGAAACATATCAACATGGGATCTAGTTTTCAAGATCTCGTCAAGACAGATTTAATGATGAAAACGGATTTTTGATTGAATTTTTTAATTAGGAGATAGAACATTTTTAAGCCAAAACCAAAAAGATTTTTGCTGATGTCATCTGTTTTGACGTGGCAAAAATGGATGGTAATGAAGGCGTGTGAGCCATGTTACTTCGTGCCACATGTGTGGACGTTAACATTAACGTAAATTTAAGGTTGATATGGGGAAAAATATATTAGATTGGACCGTTGAGTATACCTGCTGCGTTGCAAATTGCAACTTGACATTTGTGCGAGCTGATGTTGTTCCGCTGTCAGTCCTGCCTCACAAGTTCCACGTATGCCACACCGGGGACTACTTATCGTTCTCCCATTCGCTATGTGCCCAGCGTCCTGTGGGGCGAACTTCTGTGTCCGGCGACGGCGACGACGACAACTAGGTTAGGCGCTTGATTGGAGATTTTTCGGGATTTCCTGCTACATGGACGGCACTCGACATATAAGATATCGAATTTGGGCTGCAACTGGGCTGCTTCTATGCCTTTTTTACTTAAGTCTTAGACCACGTTACAAACGAACAATTTTCCTGTTGCATATCCATGCAGTCACATTGTCCATGCCATCCAAAATCGGGGTTGGACTTGGCCACTTGGAAAGTTGGAATCACATCATGCAGTTACCCGGGGCGGCCGACGATACCCGCCCCTACAGTGGCACCACCCCTGACTGCAGGAGCTACCTCACCAGATCCATCGTCGCCTAGCACCAGAGACATTGCACAGGGCCGCCGGACCCGCCTATAGAACAGCGTTGCCGACCGGGCCCATCTACAGCACGACATCACATCACCTCCTCCGCGCCATGTATGCCCCACCTTGCAGGCCCTCGTAGCACACGGAGGTCCCCGACCGCATCCACTCGCCGAGGCCGCATCCAGTGCATCACTCGGGATCACAAGGCCCCCGTCCAGTCCCATAATTCACCGCGATCACTGGTGCTACCACGTCTATCAGGCGCGGTTATAAGCCGCCATTAAGGAGATCAACCAAGCAGTGGATGAAGTTAAATGCCAAACGAAGGCGACGAGGAGGAGGTTGGCAGCATCGCAACAGCCGTGGCACAGCCCCACGATGTGCACACAGTTTCCGGGGCTCATGGTCGGTCAGACATGGCGAACGGACGCAGACGATTATTTAGACTAGGTTAGAGTATGGTTTAGTTAAAAAATGTATGAAATGTAATGAATGTGCTCCGCTTTATACGAAAATCATCCAATTTGCATAAAATTCGTTCGGTTTCCAAAAATGCAGTTTGAAATATTTATGCATAGCTTTGAATTACTGGCTCCCGCATCAGTGTCCGTGGACTGGTCACCCTGATCAGCGGATGGATGTGGTGTCCGGTTTGCGGGTCAGCATGGAAGATGCCGTTAGTTCTTGAACTAAAACCTGGGAAAATATTTTGAAACCTAGAGCAGGGAACAGTATAACTGTAGGACAAACGTCAGCAAGACTCCAAAAGTTGGCGAAATAGATAAATCCCGAACATTCGAATTTTAAGCATGGCAATCCGAACCTTTTCATGGCAACTTTAGTTAAGACGAGATTGATAAACATGGCAATTTTCTGACAAAAGAGATAAACTGGAACAAAGTTGCCCACCTCGCAACAACTAAATTTGCCATCGAAAAATGTTCGGGATTTATTGGGATCCAAAATTTGATCCCGAGAAGTTCAGAATTTCTTTGTTTTACTAACTTGTTGTGCATGTGGTACCTCGAAACTACTTTACTACCGAGACTTTTGTGTCCCATCCTTGCACGATGGTCGGTCCGATGGTGCGCTACACTTTATTTTATAGATGGATGGTTGGGTATGTAGCATCGTGCTAAAGTTCAAAAGTTCGTGCAATGAGCCTCCTATGCATAACAGCTCTCATGGCACCTAGACCAAATGTGTTTTTTTCTTTCAGTTTTGCATCTTCTTCTCGTATTTTTTTCTCGGTTATCACCTTTTGATAGTGGAACCCAATCCATTTTTTGGATCGATGTAAAAAACTTCAAAAGAAAAGCCTTCTTTTCTTTTTAGTAGCTGACGGGTCAGTCAAATTTCCTCTGCAGAGAACGTGTCTGCGCCAGCCACAACTCCATCCCATGACAAGCTTCTAGGTGGACTACTCTCGGCGTCATTCCAGGAATCCACCTGCGAGAGCCGATACAAGTCGTCCCTGTACCGGAAGCCATCGTCGCTCCCGCTCTCCCCGTACCTCGTGAAGAAGCTGCGGAGGTACGAGGCGTACCACAAAAAGTGCGGCCCTGGCACGCAGCGCTACCGGACGGCCGTCAAGCAGCTCCAGGCGGGGCGCAACGCCGACAGCTCCGAGTGCAAGTATGTGGTGTGGTTCCCCTTGAACGGTCTCGGCAACCGCATGCTCGCCATCGCCTCCACCTTCCTCTACGCGCTGCTCTCCGGCCGGGTCATGCTCGTCAATGTGCCGCAGGAGCAGGAGGGACTCTTTTGCGAGCCCTTCCCGGGCACCTCCTGGGTGCTCCCCGACGGGTTCCCGGAGGGGAATCCGATGAAGCTCTACGCTGGTGCGCCGGAGAGCTACGTCAACATGCTCAAGAATAATGTGATCCAATACGACACACCGGCGTCATCCCTTCCGGCACACGTGTACCTCCACCTCGAGCAGATCGGGCAGAGGCTGTCCGACAACATCTTCTGCGACGACGACCAGCGGCTTCTCGGCAAGTTCGGCTGGATGATACTCAAGTCCGACAGCTACTTCGCGATGGGGCTGTTCCTGACACCCATGTACGACAAGGAGCTGGCGAGGATGTTCCCGTACAAGGAGGCGGTGTTCCACCACCTCGGTCGGTACCTCTTGCACCCGACCAACAGGGTGTGGGGGATCGTGAGAAGGTACTACGAGGCATACCTCGCGGGGGTGGATGAGAAGATCGGGTTCCAGATCAGGATCTTCCCGGAGAGGCCGGTCAAGTTCGAGAACATGTACGACCAGCTCACCAGGTGCATCAAGGAGCAGCGGCTGCTGCCGGAGCTCGGAAAGGCGGAGCCGGCGGCGAACGCGTCTGGCGATGGGAAGGTGAAGGCCGTGCTGATCGTGTCCCTGTACTCGGGATACTACGACAAGATCCGGGGCATGTACTACGAGAACCCGACCAAGACAGGGGAGATCGTGGCGGTTTACCAGCCGAGCCACCAGGAGAAGCAGGAGTCCGCCTCCAACGAGCACAACCAGAAGGCACTGGCGGAGATCTACCTGCTCAGCTACTGCGACAAAATCGCCACGAGCACCTGGTCCACGTTCGGGTATGTTGCCTACGGCTTCGCCGGCGTAAAGCCGTGGATCCTGCTCCGGCCGGACTGGGACAAGGAGATGTCCGACGTCGTGTGCGTCCGGTCCACGTCCGTTGAGCCGTGCCTGCACTCGCCGCCCATCCTCGGGTGCCGGGCGAGGGAGGAGGTCGACGTGGCCCGTGTCAAGCCATACGTCCGGCACTGCGAGGACGTCCGGTCCGGTCTCAAGCTGTTCAATAGCTAAACATGGAGCTAGTATCGTGTTCTGTTTCGCTCCATGTTGCGAAAACGGCATAAGTACGGTTTTTCTAAAGTTGTCTTCTTTCCCAACTGGAATAATTAGGTGTTTGGGGTTGTCCTTCAATTCCTTTCGTACTGTATTCAAACTGGAAATTACTCCATCCGTGAGTAAATGAAATTTCGAAACTCAGATAAAGTCTGATTCATAGCGCTCGCCAAATCACCACGAGCGTCAGATCACATGCCTGCTCACAAAGAAAAAGAGTCATGTATGCATAGTTTTTACACGCCCGGCGATAAAAGAACATCAGTCCGGCAGTCCCAGCTTCCACGCTCCAGGTGACGTCAGTGTTGCGTAGGCCGCTTCCGTCTCGTTCCCTCCCTATCCTCATGCACCTCACTTCCTTTCTGCGATGATGAGCTCATGAAGGGTTATCAAACGGAAGGAGATCCAAAATGGTATAACATAAAGGACATCCTAGAGAAATATTTCGCTTGTAACACTAGAAAAACACACATTGCCTAGTAAGAATATGTAAGCCAAGTGCTGAAACTAGGGTTTTTGGCTTATGCGAACCCAAGCCGAGTATGCACCTGAGGGCACACAACGAACATGCATGACTCGGCGTGTATGTTGTCAACCCAGTGACCTCGGCTTAATACAAATACATGGCGTACACTCAGGTAAGCCGAACTTTCCCCGCCGAAACACTCGGTTTATATCTCAACTCAGGGCAAACCGTACCTGCCACGTGGCCCGCACGCCGCCCGCTGACGGCTCTGTGATGGCACTGTCGGTAAGCCGAGTACCCGGTATAATACACTCGGCTTACGGAGCACAAAATACAAATATTGCAAGAAATAAAATTGGTGAGTTGGACTTATAACTATTACTTGTTGCATTTCTTTTCATTTCCCCTATTTCTCACACATTCTATCTACGTTAGTTTTCATCGCGCTATCGATCTCATTTCATCATTGTTAGAAAAAACAAAGACACGTACTCGATCTACCGAGGACTAAAAGTAATCGCACGAAAACGACACAGAGATTTGTTAATGGGATTCACCGATTGGGATATATAACACCACTTGAAAGGTGATAGTTGGGAAGACTCGGAGAGCTGAAAGTCAACCAACAAGCCGGAATAGTGATATGTGTGTTGGCATCCTCGAATTTAACACACATATCCTTGTAGTTTGCGATGACATCCTAGAATTCCATATATACGTATACATTGTGTGGTAGAAGGTGCTAGCATCATTTTCGAGGTTATGGCTTCCACCGATGACGTAGCTTCCTCTAGGGTCAACTCCACACTCAAGGAGTCATGCGGCATTGAGGACCGCTTGGCGACCCTCCTTAAGGAGAACCCGCAGCTCATCCGTATTAAGTTTTTTGTCGATCTGCCGACGAAGGAAGCAACACCTAAGGAGGGTGTCAACCCTTTGCCACTGACTCCAGCGACCACCATTCCCGACGATGCTTGCTCCTCCACTGAGACGGAGATCCCCACCATCTCCGACTCCATGTTTACCGGCTTCACAGACTACCAGTCTGATTAGAGCTCCGTTTTAAGAGGAGCCTTGTTAGATAGTTTGATGCTGATGTCGTGAATGTAGTTGCTGATGTCTATTATGAGTATAACTTGAGTAGAACTTGTAATGTTGTATTTGGGTATATGAATCATTAATGCTTATGGTGGCTATGTTACTTGTGGTCTTCTAAACTTCTGTTGATTCTCCTGTTTTGCTTGTTCAAATCATATTCTTCTATTGGTAGATGAGGTGATTTTTCTCCACTGCGACCCGTCAGCAGGTGCTCTCAACATGCCGTCTTTCTCACGGTCCTCTCTGTGCCATCGCATCAACTTGGCCTACTCTTTGTTTCCAAACAGGCGTTTCAACCGTGGTATTATAGGAGCATACCACATCACCTTGGCAGGAACCCTCTTCCTGGGGTGCTCGCCGTCAACATCACTAGGGTCATCTCGTCTGATCTTATACCGCAATGCACTACATACCGGGCATGCGTTCAAATCCTCGTACGCACCGCGGTAGAGGATGCAGTCATTAGGGCATGCATGTATCTTCTGCACCTGCAATCCTGCAGGGCACACAACCTTCTTTGCTGCATACGTACTGTCGGGCAATTCGTTATCCTTTGGAAGCTTCTTCAATATTTTCAGTAGCTTCTCAAATCCTTTGTCAGGCACACCATTCTCCGCCTTCCACTGCAGCATTTCCTTTTGACTTTCTCAATTGGGGTACAAACCTTTTTTGTGATCCTCTAACATGCGATCGAACTTCAGCTTCTCCTTTTGACTTTCGCACTGTCTCCTTGCATCAACAATGACCCGGCGGAGATCATCATCGGGCACATCGCCTGGTTCCTCTTGATCTTCAGCAGCTTCCCCCATTGCAGCATCACCGTATTCTGGGGTCACATAGTTGTCATCGTCCTCTTCTTCTTCGCTGTCTTCCATCATAACCCCTATTTCTCCGTGCTTGGTCCAAACATTATAATGTGGCATGAAACCCTTATAAAGCAGGTGGGTGTGAAGGGTTTTCGAGTCAGGGTAAGACTTCACATTCCCACATATAGGGCATGGACAAAAGATAAAACAATTCTGCTTGTTTGCCTCAGCCACTTCGAGAAAATTATGCACGCCCTTAATGTACTCGGAGGTGTGTCTATCACCGTACATCCATTGTCGGTTCATCTGCGTGCATATTATATATAATTAAGTGTGTCAAACACCATTACAGAACATCATGAATTGATAAGTGACCAAATTCATAGAAGTTCATCATCACATTAAAACCAAAGTACATACATAGTTCTCATTGAACAACATATAGCTCTCCAGGGCATCTAATTAAACCATATATCCATACATTGAACTATGTAAAACATTTCAATGCAACAACAAATGCGATCATAATCGCAACCAAGGTAACAATTGACCCAACGACATAATGATACCAAGCCTCGGTATGAATTGCATATTTTCTAATCTTTCTAATCTTCAAGCGCATTGCATCCATCTTGATCTTGTGATCAACTACGACATCCGCAACATGCAACTCCAATATCATCTTCTCCACCTTAATTTTTATTATTTTTTCCTTCAAGTAATTGTTTTCTTCTTCAACTAAATATAACCTCTCGACAATAGGGTCGGTTGGAATTTCCGGTTCACATACCTCCTAGATAAATAAAATCTATGTCACGTTGGTCGGCATAATTGTCATAAACAATAAATGAACCAAATAGTTATAAAGGATAATATATACCACATCCAAATCATAGACAGAACGAGGGCCGACGGGGGCGGATACCAAAACCATCGCACTATATAATAAGAAGCAATAATAAAAGTAAGAAAATTATACAAGTATCTATCTAAGCATACAAGTAAGAATTTTTTCCTTTCAGAAAGAAGATAAGAACAAGAGGCACACCAAGGTGGTGCCGGTGACGAGATCAGCATGGGCGATCGACGGCGGTGAAGATGGGGACGGGACGTGACGGACCGCTAAACCTAGACAAATATTGAGGAAAATGGAGTTTGGAGGTCGAGCTTGGAGAGGAGAAAGCTTAAGTAGTGTGGCTCGGGCATTTCATCGAACACCTCATGTGCATAGGAGGTGAGCTAGAGCATCACAAAGCCCACCCCTTGCCGGCCAGAAAAACCAGAGCAGTGTGGAGTGACCTGCTCGCCGGCGAGAGGGTATATATAGGCAGATCATTGGTCCCGGTTGGTGGCTCGAACCGGGACCAAAGGACACCCTTTGGTCCCGGTTCAAGCCACCAACCAGGACCGATGGTGGTGGGCCAGGAGCGAGGCACATTGGTCCCGGTTCGAGCCAAGAACCGGGACCAAAGGTGCCAGATGAACCGGAACCAATGCCCCACGATGGCCCGGCCGGCCCCCTGGCCTCACGAACCGGGACCTATGCCCCCATGGGTCCCGGTTCTGGGCTGAACCAGGACTAATGGGCTGGCCTGGACTGAACCAAAGCCCTGTTTTCTACTAGTGGTTGTCAATCCCTTCATGGTTAATTGTAAGAGTGAGACCTCATAGAGATAGATAAACGGTAAAGTAAATATTTTTGGTATTTTTGGTTTATAGATCGGAAAGTAAAAGATTGCAAAATAGTAGATCGGAAACTTGTAAGATGTAAACGAGATTCAATATAATGGAAAAGAGACCCGGGGTAGGTTTCACTAGTGGCTTCCCTCAAGATAGCAAATGTTGTGTGAACAAATTACTGTCGAGCAATTGATAGAAGAGCGCAAAGTTATGACGATATCTAAGGCAATGATCATGAACATAGGCATCACATCCGTGTGAAGTAGACTGAAACGATTCTGCATCTACTACTATTACTCCACACATCGACCGACTTTTGCCTTCATCTAGAATATTAAGTTCATAAAGAACATATTAATGCATTAAGTAAGATGACATGATGTAGAGGAATTAACTCAAGCAATATGATGAGCACCCCTTCTTTTTATCCTCGATGGCAACAACACTAGTAGAAAATAGGGCTTAGGTCACAGGGCAGTTTTCACATTAGCCCCGGTTCAGTCACGAACCGGGACTAATCTGAGCATTGGTCCCGGTTCGTGAGCCCAGGGGGCCGGCCGGGGCCTCGTGGGCATTGGTCCCGGTTCGTATGGACCCTTTGGTCCCGGTTGGTGGTACAAACCGGGACCAATGGGCCACGCTCCTGGCCCACCACCCTTTAGTCCCGGTTCATACCACAAACCGGGACTAAAGGGCTGGTCCCAGTTGCGGCCAGTGTTTAGTCCCACCACGCCAACCGAAGGGCGCTCACACCAGTTTATAAGCCCGTCCCTCTATGCCTTGTTGAGCTTCTATGAAAGTGAAAATAGATGCCCTTATACAGGAAATTTGACTTAAATTCATAGTAAATTTCATAGAAATTTTGTATGAATTTAGGTTGAATTTTCTCTATAAGTGCATCTATGTTCATTTTTTATATTTATAAAATAAATAAACCTTAATAACATAAATAAAACTAAATAAACCTTAATAAAATAAAATAAAATAAACTATAGTAACTACAATAAATAAACCTTATTTAATTAAGTAAAAATAGCAGCAAGTAAAATAAATAAAAATAGCAGCAGTAAAATAAATAACAATAAAATAATTAAAGTAAAAGACATAAGTAATTAGAAATAAAATAAATAAGTTTTTTGTTGTAAGTAGAAAGAAAACCTTTTCAGAGTTCATTTGAAATGCTTTTCAATTTTAGGGTCTTATAGCTCAAAATAATTAGTAAATGCATGAAAAATAACAAATGAAGTCAGAAAGGATTGACAAATGATGATGTGGCTTTGAATGGTGCATTTTGAACACACAAAAAGTCAGGAGTTCAAATAAGTTTTAAAAAATAAAATCTCTTTGTAACAGACGAGTTTCTGGATGAAATCCTGATACTTTGAAGGAGATTGTCCGTTTTGTACACGAAGTGCATCCAGTTTTTGCCGTAACCCTCTCAACTTTCTTGCACATGCTATGTGGATGAAATGATGATATCATGCCAACTTTCAACCTTTTCAGAGTTCATTTGAAATGCTTTTCAATTTTAGGGTCTTATAGCTCAAAATAATTAGTAAATGCATGAGAAATAACAAATGAAGTCAGAAAGGATTGAAAAATGATGATGTGGCTTTGAATGGTGCATTTTGAACACACAAAAAGTCAGGAGTTCAAATAAGTTTTAAAAAATGAAATCCCTTTGTAACATACGAGTTCCGTCTGAAATCCTGATACTCTGAAAGAGATTGTCCGTTTTGTACACGAAGTGCATCCAGTTTTTGCCGTAACCCTCTCAACTTTCTTGCACATGCTATGTGGATGAAATGATGATATCATGCCAACTTTCAACCTTTTCAGAGTTCATTTGAAATGCTTTTCAATTTTAGGGTCTTATAGCTCAAAATAATTAGTAAATGCATGAAAAATAACAAATGAAGTCAGAAAGGATTGAAAAATGATGATGTGTCTTTGAATGGTGCATTTTGAACACACAAAAAGTCAGGAGTTCAAATAAGGTTTAAAAAATGAAATCCCTTTGTAACACACGAGTTTCCGGATGAAATCCTGATACTTTGAAAGAGATTGTCCGTTTTGTACACGAAGTGCATCCAGTTTTTGCCGTAACCCTCTCAACTTTCTTGCACATGCTATGTGGATGAAATGACGATATCATGCCAACTTTCAACCTTTTCAGAGTTCATTTGAAATGCTTTTCAATTTTAGGGTCTTATAGTTCAAAATAATTAGTAAATGCATGAAAAATAACAAATGAAGTCAAAAAGGATTGAAAAATGATGATGTGGCTTTGAATGGTGCATTTTGAACACACAAAAAGTCAGGAGTTCAAATTAGGTTTAAAAAATGAAATCCCTTTGTAACACACGAGTTTACGGATGAAATTTAAACTATTCAAATTTGGAAACTAATGGATTAACAGAAAGTTTATAATTATTATGAGCTAAAAGCAAAAAGAATAAAAAATAAAGCAAAAATCAAAAGAAAATAAATAATTCAAAAAACAAAAAAATACTGGAAAAAATAAAAAAATGTCGCCTAATGGGCCACACAGCCTGCATACGACTAGAAACCCATCTGCACATGGGCCAGGATGCAGGCCCGCAGGCCCAATAGGCCCAACATGGCAATGACAAAGGTAGGCATGTATAATGCCTGCATATTAGAGAGGAGCTCAGCACCTGAGCTGCAGCGCAGCTTATAAACAGGTGCTGAGCTCTCTCAGCTAGCGAGGTGGGACTAAACTTCCCACCGCACCGCGCCAGCACATTAGTCCCGCTTGGTGGCTCCAACCGGAACCAATGCTCCCCTTTGGTCCCGGTTGGTGCCACCAACCGGGACCAAAGCCCTCTGCTTCCCGCCCTTTGCGCTGGTGAAAAGAGGCCTTTAGTCCCGGTTGGTGGCACCAACCGGGACCAAAGGGTGGGTATTGGTTCCGGTTGGAGCCACCAACCGGGACCAAAGCCTTTGCTATATAAGTAGCACTTTGGAAATTTTCTGATTTCCATCGCCAGTGTCCCCCCGCCCGACGACGCCGCGAGCTCGATCTACGCCGCCAGGCTGCCCCATCGTCGTCGCCGTCGCCCGTGCCCCCGAGCCCACGCCATCGCCCGTCCCCGTCGTCCTCCGCCGCGCGCCCCCGAGCCGTCGCCCCGTATACGTCACCGTCGCCACCCTCCGCCCCCGGCCCGCCGCGGTCGCCGTTGCCCTCCGCCACCCTGTGAGCGCCGCCCTGATCCCCTCCTCCTCCTCCCTGTAATGGCCGCCGCCGCTGCCGCCGCGCCCCCTAGCTATAGTACTGTACGTAGTTTAATTTAGATTTGTAATTTAGTTGTATTAATTTGGATGTGTAGTTAGATGTGTAGTTAATTTAGTTGTTGTAATTTAGATGTATTAATTTAGATGTGTAGTTTAGATTTTTCATATTTAGAAGTCATTTATGTATGTTCATATTTAGAAGAAAAAGAAGGAGAGAAAAAAGGAAAATAAGAAGAGGAAGAAGGAGAAGAAGAAGAAGAATAAGAAGAAGAGGAGAGGAAGTAGAGGAGAAATAAATAAGAAGATGAAAAAGAAGAAAAAAAAGAGTAGAAGAAGAAGGAATAGAGGAGAAGAAGAAGAAATAGAATAATATATTTCTTCTTCTTCTCCTCTATTCCTTCTTCTTCTCCTCTTTTTTTCTTTTTTTTCTTCGATCTCCTCCTCTATTCCTTTCTATTTCTCCTCTTTTTTTCGTCTTCTTCCTCTTCTTATTTTTTATCGGGTATGTCGTTGTCGATATATGTACCCCCCTCCCCGATAACTTTTAGTAAGTACTACTTAGAAAGTGTTTAATAGAATTAGTTAGAAAAATAATAGAACTAGTTAAACTAGCTAGTTTATTTGTAGTAAGTACTACTTTATTCTATTTATAGTAAGGAAATTAATAGAACTAGTTTGTTTTTTTAGTTAAAGCAATTATTCCCGCATCGACGTCGACGATGCCTATCCCGCATCCTCGTCGTCGACTCGGCGGAGGAGGCCGGCTTGATCAGAGGGGCCATGTCCGGGACTGGGCTCCGCCGGGCTGGTTTTGGGAGGTGCTACCTTCCGGTGGGCGTAGGTTGGTGAGGAACCAGCCCGTCGTTGAGGAGGACCAGCACGTCCGTCGCTACATGGTTGCGTTGGAGGGCAGGTTCGACAATACCTGGCAGGTTCTTCAGGGATCTCACTGGAGCTATGATCCTGTGATGGTTCCGTCCCTTTGGGTGTCCACCGCCGGCGCCGATACCCGTCGGGCGCTACTGTTCTAGCTGTACTAGCGATGCTATATGTATGATAGTATTCGAGGTGTATTAGTGATAATATTCGGCGATGTACGGACGCATGGAGATGATGTAGTTTTTCTTATAATTGAATGCATCCTAATTTGAATACTACTTTATTTTGTGATTTGATTTTGCTTATTGAATGCTCAAAGTGGAAAACTACTCCGATCCTACTTTGAATGCTAAAATTGGAGAGCACTATGATTAGTTGATAGCTTATAGGGTTTTTGTTTTCGCAGAAATCTAGGAGCCCCCCGGGCCCCTCCATCATCCCCGCCCCCTCCGACATCGAGGTGAGACCAGCCAAATCCTCTTTTAGAAAGATAATTAAACGATATTTCGGGTTGACTGTAAGTCTGTCGAGTCTCCACCATATATGAGAGGACGAAGAATCCCGACTGTTGTCGTGGGGGTAGCTTCTCCTTCGTTCCCGTGTGCTAGAAAATTTGGTGTAATGCACTCGAGAACGAAAGGAGGAGCTACCATCACCGACAGTCGCAAATGTCAGAGAGGAATCAGTGAGGGAGAGTTCCACCATATATATATGAGAGGACGAAGAATCCCGACTGTTGTCGTGGGGGTCGCTTCTCCTTTGTTCCCGTGTGCTAGCTAGACATTTTGGTGTAATGCACACGGGGACAAAGGGAGGAGCGACCATCTCCAACGGTCGAATGTATACACCACGTGAGCTGAGAGTTTTCAAGAAAAGACTCGACAAACCGATAGTCAACCCGTGATGAATAATAATGATCTAACTTAGGTTTTTTAGTACATGTATTTAATTGTAGATGTTTAATATTTGAATTATATATGAACATAGGAAATGTCGTACTCGGACGACGAAAGTCTCCCGGGGGAGTGCGACTGGTGCCACGACGACCGAGGTCAGTGCGACAGGCCTCACCTGGACGAAGATCGGCGCTTCAGTATTAAGCTGGAGGAGACGTTCGATGTTGAAACGGTACGCAACGACGACAAGTGTTATTTTTTCGTAACTAAGCACGACTTCAACTATTTCAACGTGTACTTTTCATCTTTTACAATTCGGCTAGCTTATCCCATGCCATGCAAGACGCTACGTCTTGGAATGGATGGGTTTTGAAGACCATGAAAGTATGGAAACAAATAAAATTCACCTAAGGATCCATCATGATATAGATTTTGAAGTAAAGCTGTATAATTCTGAGAGCGTAACCCATTTTGGTTGCAAAAATTGGGAAGCATTTTGCAAGATGTATGGTTTTGATGAGGGTATGCTTGTCACCATGGATCTTGGTGATCCTGACATCGAGCAAGACAATATGGACATTTGGGTCCTTGTTGATACGCCTCCAATTCTACCGCTATGTGAGTTTCTCAAACATAGTTATTAGCTAATTTATATTGTTCATTTCAAAATAGTTGACAACTTATTTTTATTGACAGCTTATTTTGATTGTTCAAACAATGTGCGGAACATGGTAGACAGAACCTACTACACCGATGGCTCTGAGTTAACTTATAAGGAGAAAACTCATCTGGTCGGATTTTGTACTGATATTGAGAATTACAATATCTACAATCAAACTCCTCATCATTATGGTCCTCCATACGTGCCACTAGTGCACGTGTTGAACTACGGTAACTACTATGGAGATACCCTGGTAAGATTTCTTACTATTAGGACATCCGTGCATATTTTGCATAGTTCTAAAACTAGTGCATTATCATTGCTAACTATGAAGTTATTACTATGTTTTTCAACAGATAATCCCAGAGGATTGTGTGCCTCATTTGATGTATCAGAATGGTAGGCTTGATGTTTTGAATATACAACCAGGTCATCCTACGAATCTCAACTGTCCATACCGGATTTCTAAAAGAAGTGGAGACATGCAAATCAAAGAATGGAAAAAATGTATGGACAGTCACAAGGAGCTTCTTGGAAGCAAAAGGAAGCGAGGCGCAAGAATTGGAGACAGGATGATCTCCATTCTCCATAATGGAGAGTCAGGGTCTATATTGTTTTATGCTATTTTACCTTAAAGAGGGTATTTCGGTCCTACCTAATACTGATGATCTTGTGCTAAGAACAATTAAGTAGGGTTGGTTCGATGACTGTGAGGATGATGATCGTATGACTTGTTATTAATAACGAGTAGAAGTTGTATGATGATGATTAGTAGGACTTGTTATTATATATGATGATGCATGATGCGTGCATGAAGAGTTATTATATATCAGCGGGTGAAATGAACATGGATTGGATTGAAGTGAAGGCAACATGCATGTGGTTCGTGTCGAAAGTAGTACAATCCAAACTTGATCAAGTCCGGATTAGTATTACTTTCGACATGCACCACATGTTGCCTTCACTTCAATCTAAGCCATGTTTAGGCATAGCAGTACGTAGCGTTGGTAAACCAAGCACGGAGATATAAGAGAGGACACTTCTCTCTAATAGCTACCTAATAACAACCTAAATTAACCCCCCAAAATGTAGGAGATATGCCCTAGAGGCAATAATAAATGATATTATTTATCTCCGAGTTCATAATTATGTTTATGTTCCATGCTATAACTGCTATGGTTCTCGAGTCTGCAATAACCACGAGGCTCAGAGGAAGACTCATATGCACGTGTGGAATAATAAATGGTAAAATGTATTCCTAGTCTGGCCTCTAAGACTAGCTCAAGTGTTGCATGATGGTTATGTTTTCCTGATCATGGGCATGTCTATGTTACCAACCTTGAGGGCATAATGTTAAGAGAACATTTGTGTTGAATCGACCCGGAATGATGTTATGCTATGAGATTGATTCGTCACAAGTTTATTGGTACATAACACAGAGATGGTTAACGTTTGCATGATTCCTTAGACCATGAGAGTATCGAGTTTCATCATGCTTGCTTCATGAACTTTGGGGTTTGTTAAACGTCATCCGTAAATGGGTGGCTATTACGGCGGCTTACGGGTTGATGGAAAAGTGTGTCAAGTAACTTGATAGCTCAAGATTCGGATTTTCTCCTCCGACGATGGAGAGATATCTCTGGGCCCTCTCGGTGTTACGGTATCCATCATCGTCTGGCCAGACACTTTGTGATTTGATCACGGGGATGCCGGAACACGATAACGAGAAAAGAGAACAATACCGGTAAAGAGGTAACTTGCATAGTGGACAAGTTGTTGATCCACGGGAATGCCAACATGTCTCACCTTGGGTATTTGTAACATATCGCGAAGCAACAGGAATAGCACACGGCAACTGGAGGTTCACTCGAATATTTATTCGTGTGGGTATAGGGGTCAATATGGGTGTCCATGGCTCCGATGTTGATCATTGATCAGAAGGGGCTCCGGGTCATGTCTATACTTCACCGAACCTATAGGGTCACACGCTTAAGGATCATCTATCTGCTGAATACTAGACAGGGAGTCTGAGAGAAAATCACCGAAAAAGTTTCGGACACCGAAAAGTTTCGGACAGCGGAATCGTACCGCAGAGAGAGGTCATCGGATAAGTTTCGATGATACCGAAAAGTTGTTTCGGGATACACCATTAAGTCAAATTGGTTTCGGCACATGCCTGATAATTCTTGGAGGATGCCAGAATCATTCTGGAAGCTTTTTGGAATTTTCTGAGATAAAAACCGGAAATGTTCCAGAGCTGCCGGAGCCACTTCAGATGCGTTTCGCAGATGAAAATCACTAAAACCGGAATTGTTTCGGAACGCATTGAAAATCATTTTAGTGGGTACTGGAAATGTTCTTAGCCCACATAAATATTTTCAGTTCGATCAGACGCTGAAAAATTTCGTCGTGAATAGTGAAAATCAGCTTTATGGTTACTTTATGGAAAGCCACCTTTTGGGGCTTTGCTCCAAAAGATCTTGGGGATGACATGGATGGATAGGAGCCATTTTTTGGGCCCCTCATGGGGGTGTGGCCGGCCACATGGGGTATCCCCCCTTGGGGACCCTCTTGTTCCTTGGTTTCACTCCTAGGTCCTTGTGGAAGGACTTCATTTATGTGCATTTTGGGTTTTTTGTGAAGCTACCCTACCCCCTTGGGATTTCCTATAAATAGAGGTGGAGGAGCAGCCCTCCACACTCATCCCTTGCTCTCATACACATGCCATGCATTATCTGGCTTCTTCTCTCCCTCCCACGAAAAGAGTTTCGTAGAGCCGTAAGGCTGTCTGGGTTCCGGCAGGAACTAGTTCTGGACGGCGAAGCCCTGCCGGATAGATGACACCGTATGTGTGCAACTCTGTAGAGAGATCGTAGTTTCGGTCTTAGTTCGTGAGTGCCTCCCGAAGGGCTGTCCGTGTGACCGTTTGAGTTTCGAAGGTCCTCCCGAAGGGCTGTCCGAGTGACCGTTCGAGTTTCGAAGGTCCTCCCGAAGGGCTGTCCGCGACACCGTCCGGGAGGCTGTTCGACCGCCTCCTGGAGGGCTGTCTAAGGAGCAGATGAGGGTATACATCCTCGCGGTTGGGAGGTTGTAAATCCTAGCTGCGGGGATCTGCACCGCCGATCGTCATCGACTCTACTTCCCGCTGCGCTACGAGTCAGTAACGAAAAAGATCAAACCATGTATGCAGTCTCCATAGTGGTCCTGGGCTGGTGCGTAGGTCGAAAATTTTTGTTTTCTGCTGCGTTCCCCTACAGTGGCATCAAGAGCCATGCTATGCGTAGATGCAGGTTTCGATCTAGAATACATAGAGATGTATGGGTATTGCATAATATAATTAGGTAGTAGATGAGATCTATTGCTGAAAATTATTTATGCGGGTGACAGATGAAATCTGTTACCCGACGTTCTTGTTGCTTCCCTAGAATTTGCGTTTGCTCAATCTCGAGACAGCATGGTGGAATTTGACAAAGTTCTGGCAATCCATGATCCTGATTGATCATGGAAGTGCTATCAGTTCTTTGGGTTCTGCCGTAGTCAAAAGAAAGATGAAATTCGCAGATGAAAGGGCATTGCAGATATGATCTGCACGGTGGTCATGCGTATGACGAAGTTTAGTATGGGGCTCGAGATTTAATTATCTCAGGTTTCATACACCCCGAGATGTTAATCTAGCAACTTGAATAATCATACTTGATGATAAAACGTTGGTAGCTGCGGTTTAAGTCAAAACCTTAGAAGCCACGTAAATTTTTTTTTTGCATAAACCGATTAGAGGCGTCTAACTTGGTTTTGCAGGATGTGCATGTGATGTGGTATAGCAGTGCTCATACTAATTCGATTATGTATGAGATGACTATATGATGTAATTTGATTAACATGACCTGCGTGTCATGATTCGGCATGATGGCTGGAGCCATATGATTGCATTTTAATGACCTGCGTGTCAACCTTGTTGTAATGCATTATTTTGTTAGCTATAGAGATAGCGATATTATCTGGTGCATCGACAAGGTGGTGGCAATCTTCGTGAAGGTGACCACCAACGCGAATGCCAAAGACGAAGAAATGAAATACTTCTCCGTCAGAAAGGGCTATACCATATCATGCTATTATGAATTGCCTGAGATGTTTATCCCTTATGATGCACCCTTCTTGATTGCGCGGTAGTCGCTTTTATTAGGGTGATCTCTCACTTAAAATATCAAGTAGTTAGTGTTCTCCCAAGTGTAGCACCGTCACGGCACCTATCTTTTCGGGGTGCGCCATGGATGCATGGGTACGAACGATTAGAGAAGTGTGAGGCGGGTGAGGTCAGACCTCGCAGCAAGATCACTTGGTTGTCTTGACGTCATGGCAGGATCGTCCTGAGCTCGGAACACACGCATCAAAAGATGAGCAAGAGTCACATAGAGATGTGATCGGCAAGTTGGCCTACCCATTAAAATTCCCGTTATGAGATGATGATTCTATGGCGATGAATTGAAGTCTGGATCTTGCATCACTCAAAATTAATTGTGAGAGATATTGATTTGAGTGGGAGCGCACTGTTGAATTAACATGTTTAATTCTTAGTGCAATTAATTATGAACACTGTCTAAGTGTTTCTTGCATAATAGTTGTAGAATAATGGCTCGCATTTCCACTTTCCCTATTAAAATTGAATAGCTGTTAAATATCTGGTTAAAACTTTACGATTGGTAACGTAATATAAGGATTGTCCTCAAAAGTGCCGAGAAGGACTTTGTCCTATCACATGCTTTCCGTATCCTCCCGCTAATGCTATGGATCATGTGACTCTCGTCCTTCGATCCAAAAGCTAGAATTCTGTTACGGTCAAGTGGAATATGTTTGCTTCCATGAAACCCAAACTTCGAAAGTTGGGATAGTTATATGATATTCATGGAACTGGAAATTATTTTCAGATACAAACAAAGCAATGTTTGTTTGCAAGTATTAGTAAAAGTGTTTACTATGCATTTGACTGTTGGGAAAGGGATCCAGAAGAACGCCTGTCATATAATGAAAGGTGAATAAAACAACAACTTAAAGAGAAAGGAAGTGTCCAAAGGGTGTTAGTATGACTTACACGCCTAGGAAGTCCGGGGCTAATGCCACTCTTAAGTTGGGTGCTTCTTCTGAGAGTAGGAGAAATACTAAAAGTTAAACTGTTAGAAGTATAAAGGCAAAAGGAAAGAAGACTGGAATATCCAGCTCATGTATGAATGTCATACAAGTTTTTGATGTATAGAAGGCTGGTCAAAGATATAGTTCTTGCGAATTATGGTTAAACATGTTAATCACTAATTCTTGGGTATTGTGAGTTCATCACAAAATTGCCCGCTCGATTGCATTCTGTTGCAACTCGATGTAAGAACTACTATGGCCTGAAAGACTAGCTAGAAATGAGGTTAAGGTATACACAGGGAACATAGTAAATGTTACTATACCTTCCATCGGTGTATTGCCGTCTGTATTTATTTTCATAATTCATTTAGAGTTTTACAAACTCTATCCCATTGCATAAGGTATCTTGCAAGAAGGTTGTTCATAAGAGAACTTTTTATGTTCGATGTTATGAATAACACAAGGGCCATACTTTCATTATGAATGAGATGTATGTTATGAATATTGATAATAATACAATACCTCTGGGTTTACTTTCATAATTCATTTTAGAGTTTCATACACGCTAGCCCATTGCACAATGTTTGTTGCAAAAGAGTTGTTCATAAAAACAACAATTGTTGTTAAGTATTATGAATAACATGAAGGGCCATGCTTCCATCCAAGATGGCATGTATGTTATGAATATTGATGGAAATATGATACATCCATAACACTGACGCTAAATGTCGCAAGACTAAAAGAATACCACACAAGTGTGGCACTACATTTGGTCACATTGGAGAAACCCGCATGGAAAATTCCATTATGATGGATTTTGAAGTCTTTTTGATTTTGAATCATCTGACACTTGCAACTTTCCTCCGAAAAGTGAAGTGACTAAAATACCGTTCACAGGCCATAAGGAACGAACAACAAACTTATTAGTGATCATACATTTGATGTGTGTAGTCCGTTAAGTGTTGTTAGTAGTGGATTTATTTATCTTCAGAAATGACTCAAGTAGATATATGGATATTTACTTGATGAGACGTAAGTCTGGATCTTTTGAAATCATTCAAAAGGTTTTCAAAAATGAAGTAGAAGTTATTGTAACAAGAAAATTATGTTTCTGCAATTTGATTGCACAAAGGAATATTTGAGTTACATGTTTAGCGAATGTCTGATGAGTTGTGAAAGGGGTTTGATAACTTGCACCTCCCGGAACACCACTGCAAGTGGAAAGTCTGTGGAGATGTAATCAAACCATTTATGACATGGTAAGGTCAAGGATGACATAAATAAATTTGCCATTATCCCTTTTAAAGTGATGCTTTAAAGACTGCGGCTTTTACACTGAAAAGAGCTACATCGGGTCTGTTGAAATGAAGCCATGGTATGGTACGCCCAACCATGTTATATCTTTTCTTAACATTTGGAATATGGGGCTTGTGTAAAAGGTTACAAACCTATTCCAAATCAGACAAGTGCTACTTTGTAGGTTATACCAAAATGTTGGGTATTCCTCCCTCACTATACCGAGGCAAATAGTTTTGCCGCGAAACGGTGTGCGTTTAAAGAGAATGGTTCTTTCAAAAAGGTGAGTGGGAGAATAGTGCAACTCGACGAGATAAACAGTATCTACGTCATCAGATCAAAGGAAAGAGACCTTGGAAGTAATTCCAGAGTTTCCTACTGCGACTGATACGGAAGTCTCTACAATAAAATGTATGAACTTCGGTCGAACTTGCAGCTGAACCACGTAGGCAAGGCTCGTGCAAACCTCTCAGGTGCGCAAACGAGATATTGTTGTTAGACAACATTATACCTACGATACACAAGGAAGCGTTGATGGGCCCTGACTCCGGAATTGGCTAAATGCCAATACAACCCGAATTAGTTTCCATATAAGTGATTCAAGATTTAAACCTTGATACACCTTTCGGAAGACTTAGAGTCTAACGAATATTTATGGAACTTAAAACTGATACGGATAAAAATGTTTTATCCATAAAGCTCGACTTGTTGAAATAACAAGTTCAAGAGTTGACTACGATGAGGTTGTTTTCATCGTAGCGATGCTTAAAGTCGGTTCGGGTTGAACTAGCAATTAATAAATATTTCAATCATGAGATATGAAACATGGATGATAAAAGGATTTCCATCTGATGGAAATGAAAGCTAGGACTTGTATATGATACAGTCCAAAGTAATTTGTCGATCCAGAGGATGCTAGTAGGTATGCAAACTTCAGAGTTCTAGCAATGGACAAAAGAGAGCAAAATGGAGTTGGAATCTTCGTGTTTTGATGAAATGGTCAAAGGGGTTTTGACTTCATCAATGGGTAATGAAGATGCTTGTAATTCAAGAAAGTAAGTGGGAGCATAATAATATTTCTAAAAACCTTATGTGCTTGGCACATTGGTAATTGGAAATAAATTTCTTGACACGAATTAGGACTTCATTTGAAAATAGTTTTTCGATGAAGTGCTTAGGCTAAATAGCCTCAATATTAGGCATGATGATCTATGGAGATAGATTTACCTAATGGGGCTAAGCAATGAATACATATTGACAAGATGCTAAAACCTTTTAGCATTTAAAACGCCAAGGAGTGATTCTTGCCAAAGTCACATGGAAAGAGTTTTTGCAAGACTCGGTGTCCCAAAACACTGATGAGTAAAATACATAATGCAGATTCCACACACTTTTGTGTTTGGATTAATCATGTATTCCATGGTATGTAAAACAACCAGATATGTCCGATACTCCCAAGGTGTTACGAGTATGGATACTAAAGTGATCAAAGTATTGATCGTGGGACAACAGTGAAAGATGTCATTGAGTACTAGAGTAAGTACTGATGATATGTTTTCTTGCAAGCGGAGATCATGAAGAGTTCGTTGTAAAAGGTTACATCGATAGTCTTCATCTTTTCACCGTGCAATTTTCAATTTAAGTTAAGGGTTTTGTGTAACACACAATGTGGTGGCACAGTTAGTTGGAATTTGTTCAAACTAGTTACTGTGGCGAATTCTATAACAAGGGCTAAGTATGTTGACGCTTTAGAAGCGACAAAGAAATTGTTGAATCATATAGTTCATTCATGAACTTAGTATAGTTCCAACATGGCTTTTGACAATGGGACACTACTGCAGGTAGTTGCTCCATAACTCAGTCTGAGGAATCCAGGTTCGACCTGTGATTCACATACATACAAAGCCAAGTCCACACAAAATATGAATTTTGTGAAAACGAGAAAACGCGAGGACATGCAAAGATACACAAGGAACTGAAGTCGTCAGATCCGTTGGACATCAGGCTATACCACAAGCGAAGCATATTTATACCGGTGTGCCACAGGTGTAAAGTGCATTAGCATTAACTAGATTATTGACTCTAGTGCAAGTGGGAGTCTGTAGGAGATATGCCCTAGAGGCAATAATAAATGATATTATTTATCTCCGAGTTCATAATTATGTTTATGTTCCATGCTATAACTGCTATAGTTCTCGAGTCTGCAATAACCACGAGGCTCGGAGGAAGACTCATATGCACGTGTGGAATAATAAACGGTAAAATGTATTCCTAGTCTGGCCTCTAAGACTAGCTCAAGTGTTGCATGATGGTTATGTTTTCCTGATCATGGGTATGTCTATGTTACCAACCTTGAGGGCATAATGTTAAGAGAACATTTGTGTTGAATCGACCCGGCATGATGTTATGCTATGAGATTGATTCGTCACAAGTTTATTGGTACATAACACAGAGATGGTTAACGTTTGCATGATTCCTTAGACCATGAGAGTATCAAGTTTCTTCATGCTTGCTTCATGAACTTTGGGGTTTGTTAAACGTCATCCGTAAATGGGTGGCTATTACGGCGGCTTACGGGTTGATGGAAAAGTGTGTCAAGTAAATTGATAGCTCAAGATTGGGATTTGTTCCTCCGACGATGGAGAGATATCTCTGGGCCCTCTCGGTGTTACGGTATCCATCATCGTCTGGCCAGACACTTTGTGATTTGATCACGGGGATGCCGGAACACGATAACGAGAAAAGAGAACAATACCGGTAACGAGGTAACTAGCATAGTGGACAAGTTGTTGATCCACGGGAATGCCAACATGTCTCACCTCGGGTATTTCACTACAGGAAACAGCTACTTTGCCGTCTGCCATGGCGGACGGCAAAGGCTCGAAAGGCGGACGGCAAAGACCTTTGCCGTCAGCCGCGCACGGCAAAAGGCTCCGGCAAAGAAGGCTACGGTAAACAGCTGCTTTGCCGTCTGCTTCCTGGCGGCGGACGGCAAAGGCTCTTTGCCGTCTGCGGCGGACGGCAAAGAGGGCGGACGGCAATAATTGCGCTGTCAGTCCGTTAAGTGGCTAACGGCAGACCTTTGCCGTCCGCCGCAGACGGCAAAATTTCTCTGGTCTTTGCCGTCCGCCTTATGATGTCATCTACACGTCACTAGATGGCAGGTTCTTTGCCGTCTGCCACTGATGGCAAAGTGCAGGTTCTTTGCCGTCTGTCACGGCCGGCAAAGTCTTTGCCGTCTGCCACTGTAGGCAAACTGACCAAATGGGTCAGCTCCCAGGAAGCACAGTTGGCTGCCACGTGGCTTCTTTGCCGTCCGCCGCAGACGGCAAAGAGCCCTTTGCCGTCGGTGGCAGACGGCAAAGAGCCTGCATATTGTCTGTTTTTTCTGTTTTTTATTAAATCCCACAATTTGCACAGAAAATATATAAGTTTCATATCACATATCCAGCACATATCCAACACATATCCAGCACATAAGTTTCATATCACATATCACATCAGTTTCATCCATACACATTGTTCATACATAAGGAAGTTCCATCCATACACATTGTTCAATCCATATATATATTACAATGCAAAGTGTCATGAAGATAGCAAGCTAGATACAATGCAAAGTTTCATCAAAGGAAAAGCAAGCACTCCATCATAGCAAGCTAGCTTCCATCAAGTGAATGAAATCTGCAAAATGGTAAATAAGAAAGTTAGAAATAGGTGACTAGAACAAGAAGAAGACTAGAACAAGAAGAAGACTAGAACAAGAAGAAGACTAGAACAAGAAGTATATGTCATTTATGAGCTAACTTAGGTGAAATGGATCATATATGAGCTAACTAAGTTGAAATGGGTTGTTTATGAGCTAACTTAGTTGAAATGGATCATTTATGAGCTAACTTAGTTGAAATGGGTCGTTTATGAGCTAACTAAGGTGAAGGGCATCGTTTTTGAGCTAAGTAAGGTGAAATGGGTCATTTTGGAGCTAACCTAGGTGAAATGGGTCATTTTGGAGCTAACCTAGGTGAAATGGGTCATTTTAAAGCTAACGTAGGTAAAATGGATCATTTAGGAGCTCATCTACGTAAAATGGGTCATTTTAGAGCTAATTTAGTTGAAATGGATCTTTTTGAGCTAACTTAGGTGAAATGGATCATTTAAGAGCTAATTTAGGTGAAATGGATCGTTTTTTAGCTCACTTAGGTCAAATGGATCGTTTATGAGCTAAATTAGTTGAAATGGATCGTTTATGAGATAACCTAGGTAAGATGGGTCATTTTGGAGTTAACCTAGGTGAAATGGGCCATTTTAAAGCTAACGTAGGTAAAATGGATCATTTAGGAGCTAATGTAGGTAAAATGGGTCATTTTTGAGCTAACTTGGATGAACTGCATCATTTATAAGCTAACCTAGGTAAAATGGGTCATTTTGGAGGAAAATAAGCTAACTCTATGTCATTATGGTAAGCATATTGGAGGAAATAAAGCTAAGTCTAGGTCTTTATGCATTTGTTAAGCAAAACACTAGAGACTTACCGTGATCAGGGAGGTGTAGGAGCGGGGCGGCTAGTGCCGCTACCTGGAGAAGGATCGTGCGATGCGTTTCTGGAGTTAAGCTGCACCAAAGATCATTTCCAATGTCTCGTTAGCATTACGACACTCAAATGTTAAGACTACCAAGTAATGTCCATTCAAACTAAACTCACCGTGCTCCCAGGAGCAATCACTGGCATCGGCGGAGCGGGCTGACCGGACTTCTCGCACACAGACTGCACATTTGGTTTTTAGAACAGAGTCATACTAGTTAGTAATGAGACTCAAATGTTAAGACTAGCAAGTAATCTGCAGAAGAAACTTACCACAAGGAGCTCGTACATGGCCCTTGCCTTCATGTCATTCCGTGCCCTCTCCTCCTCCATCATCTTTCTCGTCCTCTCCTCCATCTCCCGCTGCCTCTCCGCCGCCTCTGCCAGAAGTTTCTCCGTTCTATCTCTCTCAGTCTGTATAGCAGCCTGCAACACCACTCACATGACCATTCGTAATCATTGATGGAAGCGCACACAATGTAATGGAGAAAGATAACTGAGTACGTATCACTAACCTTGATGGCGAGTTGCATTGGCCGTTCACGAGGCCTTATCTCAGGAGCGGAGCTCGACTGGCGCGCCCTGATCTCCGGGAGAGTGCTAGGACAACGGATAAGTCCATCTCCAATGGCTATGGAGCCATGGGACCTCCCGCCACCAGATATCATCACCAGCTCTGGATCAATGGGACCCTGGCTCGGGTTAAAGTCCTCCCCTTTCCTCGCCTTCCCCTCATCTCTATATCTCACGAGCTTGTTGTGGGAGGAGATGTTGGTGAAGTTGTTTGCATCATCGAGGTCAGACTGAGAGAAAGCCTTGACTTTCTTGAAAGAGCCAGTGTGGGCCATGGCATACAGGTCGTACACCTCTGGCACCTTATCCGCCTTATTGTAGCGTGCCTGAAAGAGAGAAACAATGAAAATTGGTAATTAAAGGGCTCAAGCTAGCATGATGAATGAATTGCATGAATCATGAAGCAAACCACATACCCAGTTGCGCCCGAACTGATATAAGTTGGAGCTTCCTTGATGGTGTGGCACACCTTCCATTTGGGCACGTTTGTCCTTGGACTGGTTGTGGAGGGCTAGCCATTCTTGTGAGCACCACTCATCGACCAACACCTCCCAACAATCCATCCGATCCGCACACCATCTCGGAGGCGCCTAAGTTAGCAAATAGAAACTTCAGCGCTACGGCTAAGAATTACTAAATGAAGGAACTTAAGTAGAAGGCCTTAAGAATTACCTTCATGTACTACTCCTTACTCAAGAACTTATCGCGGCACGCCGGCTTGGTCTTCTTGATACCACGCAAGGCGTAGTAGTCTCGAACAGCCTGCACCCGAGCCTCGTGCCGCAAGTTCTGGAGTAGGCGCTTGCAGACGTTCTGGATAACATTTGCGCTGTCCTCCTCGTATCCCTCCTCACACCTGTAGAATGTCTGCAATCAAATGAGACAATATTGATTAGTACAATTAATAACTAGCTAGTTGAAGATTTTGAAATGTGTAAAGGAGAAATTACCCAGAACGTCCTGATCACCATGTCTGCCCTCGTGTCGCACACGACACCGTCGATAATGACATCCGGCGGGGCCGGGGCAGCCACGTAGTGCTCCCAGCTCAACCCAAGCTCTGGAAGCCGACCCTCACCAGGCAACGTGACAAACCCCGGGAAGTTTTGCCGGCAAAGAACTCCAAGGACGGAGTTGGGCCGGCGGACACTATGATGGTGGTCCCAACCCCTGCAGCATGACAAGGCCAACGCATTAGTTATTTGAAGAAACGTGAATGCAGAAGGTACAAAAATATTAAATGCACTTACGTACCTCTCCTCATCAGGGAAGATCAACCACCTCTGCTCGCGGGTCGCCGGCACGGACGGGAGCCGTGTAGCACCACGCTGGTAGACGGTGCCACCCTCCTCCTCAAGATCAGTCGGCTCCCCGCCATCATCAGCATGGCCACTCGGCTCCTCGGGCTGATCCGGCCAGGTACCCCATCCGAACGTGTGCTCCTCCGGGGTCTCGTGGGCCGAACTCTCGTGGGCCGAAGGCCAGTCGACCCGAGGCTCGTGGGCCCAAGACCCGTGGACCGGAGGCTCGTGGACCGGAGTCCGTGTAGCCTCCTCCTCGGACGAGTCCACCCTAGCAGTCACGTGCTCGGGTGAAACAGCTGGGGGTGGCGGCGAGGAAGGCGCCCTAGCAGTCACCCTACCTCCTCTCCCGCGACCACGTGCCCCACCTCCTCTCTTCCTACCTCGTCCCCTGCTGGGCACCGCGGTCGACGAAGAAGGGCCCGGCGGTGTGGACATACTGTCCAGCAACGCTCGGCAAAGAGGTACGTCTGGAATCGAAGACCTCAGACCACGCGCCGAGGAAGAAGGGGCCTTGGCGCGCTCCCGACCAGCGCCCTCCATCTTTCAACACCTGCCATGACAAACAGTAAATGAAATTAGTACAACATAAAAAAAAGACCGACATGAATAATAATATGTGTATCACTTAAGTGTATCATCATCAAGTACAACATTAAAAAATTTAATACCTGACACTACTAATAATCTCGATCAGTATCATCAATAAATGCATAATCATCATCATCATCACTATAATCAATGACGGGCTCATAGGGTTCAGTGGCATCAACATGTGCAAGGCCACCTTGACGTAATCGGTCAAGCAATGACAGGTCATCCGCAGCAGTAACCTCTTCTTGTTCCGGCTCTTCTTGTTCCTCCTCTGGGGTGATGTCGGATTCACTGTCGCTGTATACTTCAATGTTTTGGGGTGAAGTATAGCGGTTCTTGAAACGCTTTTTGGAAAGACGTGTCTCTTGGAAGAATTCTCCTTCATATGTGTTTGGGTTAATGTGAGGTTCATAATCCTCTTCCTTTGGGGGAGATAGTCTAGCACGTGGCGGCACTTCATAAACGACATCCCAACCTTACAGATTTGGATTAGTTTGGCAGGCCCACGGTAGATAGAATACTTGGGTCGCCTGTTGAGCCGTAATATAGACATCAGGAACATCTAAATGGGTGCTTTGGTTGATTTCAACTAGCCCTATATGTTCATGAGTTCTTCTAGTCTCCTTCGGCTGAAACCAATAACATTTGAAGACTACGACATTCGGTGGGTTTTCACCATAGAATAGAAGTTCATAAATTGCTTCAACTCTCCCATAATACTCGGTACCTCCTTCGCCGATAGCAGATACACAACAATTTGTAGACTTTCGGTCGGCCATAGATAGCTCTTTGCCATAGGTACGAAAGCGATACCCGTTGATGTCGTATTTGTCAAATGAACGGACCTTATAGTCAAAACCATTAGCGACTTGTCTCAATTCGGCGTCCATAGACTCTGAATTAGCCTACAAGTTTAATATGAAAGGATTGTTGCATTACGCACAAATTAGCGAATGAAACCGGGATAGCCGCCTACAAATTAGCCTACAAGTATAATAGAAATTACCGTTTGTTTGAACCAAGAGATGAAACCGGGATAGCCGCCACCTTGCTTTGCGAGAAGCTCATACTCTTCGACATAATCCTTTTGGATCACCGCTCCATACGAGAATAAGGCGACGTATCGACTGTATGAAATATCCAGGAATAAGAGCAGTTCAAAGGAAATAGAAGTTGCGAAACTATGTACCGAGAACTTACTCGATGTACGGCCGCACTTCTATCAGGTTGTTGAAGATATACAACGAAATGGTCCGCCATTGTTCGTTATCCAAAGATACTGGATTTGAAACACTGGCTGGTGCGAGATTCCCTTTGAATAGGCTGAGGTTGGATCCACCCTTTTTAGGGTCGTCAGCATTGTACCGAGGCTTCGGATTATGCAAATGACGATTTTTGGCTTCGTAGTGTGCTGTCATGAAGTTTGCCGCCTCCTCAGTGATGAATGCCTCAGCCATCGATGCTTCAATTCTACGTTTATTTTTACATTTTTGTCGAAGCGTCTTCTGCATCCTCTCAGTTGGGTAGCACCAACGATTTTGCACGGGCCCCCCCAATCTTGCCTCGGTCGGGAGATGCAAAATCAAATGTTGCATTGGATTAAAGAAGCCCGGTGGAAAGATCTTCTCTAACTTGCAGATCAACTCCGGCGCCAACTCTTCCATTTCTTCTAGCACGCCAGGCGATAGTTCTTTCGCACAAAGAACACGGAAGAAATAGCTGAGTTCTGCCAGTACTAGCCATTCATCCTCAGGGATGAAGCCACGCAACATCACCGGCATTACCCGCTCAATCCATATGTGCCAATCATGACTCTTGAGACCAAATATCTTCAATTTATCAAGACTGGCTCCCCTCTGTAGATTTGCTGCATACCCATCGGGGAACATCAACTGCATTTTCACCCACAAGATAATTTCCCTCATAGCCGGCCTTCCAAGATTGAACCATGCCTTTGGCTTCGTCCAGTTCTGCTTTCCTTTCAGTTCTTTCATGTTTTGTAACGGCCTATCACATAGCGCTTCCAGATCGACTCTAGCCTTAGTACTATCCTTTGACTTCCCATCTATGCCGAACAATGTACCAAAAAGTGCCTCGGCGATATTCTTCTCAGTGTGCATCACGTCGATGTTGTGTGGGCAAAGGAGGTCTTTGAAGTAAGGCAGATCCCATAAGCATGTTTTGTGAGTCCAAGCGTGCTTAGAATTATACCCGTTGAAGTACCCTGGACGCTCTGGATCTGGCTCGAGAGCGTTTAACTGAACCAGGGTCTGTTGGCCTGTCAATGCATGTGGTGCAGAGTTTTTGACAACTCTACCTCTGATGAAGTTCTTCTTGTCTTTCCTGAACTTATGGCGAGGATTCAGGAACTTTCTATGCATGTCGAAGCAAGAAAACTTGCGACCGGCCTGAAGCCAACGAAACTCAAGAGCTCCCTTGCATGTGGGGCACGGGAACCTTCCATGCACACACCAGCCAACGAATAGCGCATACGCCGGCAAGTCATGCGTCGAGTACATGTACCAGACACACATTATGAAGTTCCGTTTGCTATAGGCATCGTATGTCTTGAACCCATTATCCCAGGCTTCTTGCAATTCGTCCTTAAGCGGTTGCATGTACACATTCATATTTTTCCCCGGATAGTTGGGCCCTGGAATTATCAACGTCAGGAAAATGTTCTTTCTTTGCAAATCTGTCCGGGGGGGGAGATTGAGTGGAAAGACAAATACGGGCCAACAACTGTATTGGGCTGCCGTCATACCAAACACAATGAACCCATCCGTGTTGATGCCGACTCGAGGATGCCTCGGATCTGCCGCTTTGTCACCATGTAATTCATCAAACTTTTTCCACGCAACACCATCCAATGTGTGTACAATCATCAGATTCCCATCTGCATCTAGTTCGGTTCTTTTGCCCGTTTTGTGCCATGTCATCTGTCTGGCCGTCTCTTCGACCATGAAAAGACGTTGAAGTCTTGGTATGATTGGCATATATCGAAGAACACTAACGGGGATTTTGGTCTGTGTCTTCTCACCCATACCGTTGTCTACCACAACATACCTGGAAGACTTGCAAATGGGACAATAGTTCAAGTCCGCATAGTCAAGCCTAAACAAGACACATCCTTTCTCACAGGCATGTATCTTATCATAGGGCATCTTCAGTGCACGGAGGATTTTGTCCGACTGGTATAGGTTTGCAGGCATTACATGGCCTTTGGGTAGAAAGCGTCCAAATACTGTCATCATTGCATCGTAGCATTCTCTGCCCAAGTTGAACCGAGCCTTCAGAGCCATTACTTGTGAGATGGCATCCAACTGACAAAGCTCAGTGTGCTCATGGAGCGGACGTTTTGAAGACTCCAACATTTCATTGAAGGCCTTTGCAGATTCCTCCATCTCTTCGTCCGAATCCCGAGCATCATCAAAGTCTTGCACCATGTTTTCCATCCCGGTACCATGCTCGTCGGTGCGACGACGATCCACCTCAGCTCGGTCACGTTGGGCAGACTCACCATGAAATGTCCACACCGTATAATCGGGCGTAAAACCACTCTTCTGCAGGTGTTTGCCCATTTCAGCCCCTGTCCTCTTTTCCCAATTGCCGCACCGTAAACAGGGGCACCAGGTTTTCCTCTGGCCATTTGCAAATGCGGCTCGCACAAACCCCTTGGTTTTTGTGAACCATTCAGTGCTCCATTTGTTCTGACCAGTGTGACCGGTGTACATCCATGCACGATCACTCATCTTGACTTTCAGAGCTACTAGACACACAACAAATA